>NC_056733.1:663928869-664021369 GCF_019279795.1 Protopterus annectens | reverse complement strand
TCTAAAACCTAAGACTGCTATGTCAATCTTCATGGTGTATTTGAAGTCACTATAATGAAATCCGCAGGCCCTGCCTTAACTCCAATAGTTTATCTGCTGCTCTTTGATTCTCATTCTATGTCCTTCAAGGGATTTACTTACATATGCCGTGTGTTCAGTTCCTGACATTGTACAATATGAAATCAAATACAGGCACTTGATGTCCCAGCTCTATGCCTTCATTCAGATTTGTGTAGCAATGTTTTAAGAACTGCAGAAATGTAAAGGGGGAAACCAATGATAGGCGAAGGCAGCGCAGAACTTTATTACTGAGTGCAGAAAAGACAAGAGAAGAATAAGAAGGTAAGAGCACCGACATCACTAAGTCAATAAAGGATTAAATGAAGGTGGTGAAACATAGGAGAAAGGGAGATGTAGCTGTGTTGTGCAGGCTTTCAGCACACAATGTGACTCACAGAATTATGGGAAATTCGTAAAAAACACCAAAACAAACTAAAAAATGAGGTGCTCCAACGAAACCAGGTTCAGTAAAAGTAAATGTAACGTACTTTATTTGAACAGAAATAAAACAACGTTTTCGCTTCTGTAACACAGAAGCTTCTTCAGCATACCAACAATTGGAAGCTCACTTAATTTAAATCTCATTGCAAACATGTGACTAGTTCAACTCATTTCTAGTTTAAAGATAAATCGCACGGTTTAAGTCAATGAGCTTCACTTTAAAAATGAAAACTTATCCAAATTAAAGCTAATAGTACACTTAAGGTTATAAAAAGTAACAGTTAAAAATCAATAAAGATAAAAAATGATAAAATTAGTGTAAGCAGTGTATTAAATACACCCTATCATGCTAAAACAACCTAACTGAGCTATAGCTATATAAATTCACTAATTTACCCTTTTGTGCTGGTGGTTACACGTATTAGAACATACATTCTACACTGGTAGCTAAAATCAATGATAACTGTAATATAGCCTCTATTCTAAAATACAAGAGCTACTTAAGGTGAGGGGGTCTGTTACTAGCCCCACTCTAATTTTTATTGGGTATGTGTTAGCCTACTTTGATTACATCTTTTTATAGATTGTCACTGGGGCTATTAATGGTGTTAGTTGTTTGAGGCTCGCTTAATAAATAAACAACTTCTTATTTTTACACTTACTTGTTATTTACAAGTTCACCATCATAATTTTAGCTACCAGTGTAGAATGTATGTTCTAATACGTGTAACCACCAGCACAAAAGGGTAAATTAGTGAATTTATAGAGCTATAGCTCAGTTAGGTTGTTTTAGCATGATAGGGTGTATTTAATACACTGCTTACACTAATTTTATCATTTTTTATCTTTATTGATTTTTAACTGTTACTTTTTATAACCTTAAGTGTACTATTAGCTTTAATTTGGATAAGTTTTCATTTTTAAAGTGAAGCTCATTGACTTAAACCGTGCGATTTATCTTTAAACTAGAAATGGGTTGAACTAGTCACATGTTTGCAATGAGATTTAAATTAAGTGAGCTTCCAATTGTTGGTATGCTGAAGAAGCTTCTGTGTTACAGAAGCGAAAACGTTGTTTTATTTCTGTTCAAATAAAGTACGTTACATTTACTTTTACTGAACCTGGTTTCGTTGAATTATGGGAAATGGTAAGCTGTCACTGGAAGAAGGACATACTTCTTGATGAAATCAGGTGTCTCTGGGGAACGCAAGGAGCAGATTATTTCTGAACAGGAGTGGTGTCACTTTCTTGTAAGATAAATACTAACATGTATATGTACTTGGGAGAACTGCAGGGCCCTCTCTAGAGTTTATGATATTCAGTACAAATAGGAAACAGGAATGTGCAGAGAAGCAGGAAGAACAATGCACCACTGGATATTGGTAGATATGGGTAATAAGCTACTACAAGTTACAGAAGGATTATAAATAAAGTAAAATTATGGGAACTTTGGAGTAAAATTCCAGCAGTAAGGGAAGTAAAATTATGTTAAATGGCTGCAAAAGGATGACAGGACGTAGAGTTGGCATAATAGTCAAGGTCTTTACCTCACAGATACAAGGTACATGTTTTGATTCTTACCTCTGGTTAGTGGTTAAGCTTTTAATAGCCTGCAGACTGATAGCTTAGTATAAATATATGTCCTGCAGTGGAGATATTAATCCCTGTTTATCAAGTGTTGGGGTGGGCTTTGGTATAATGGTGAAGGTGTTTACCTCATTGACACAAGCTATAGGGTTTGATTCTCACCTTTTAAAGGGAAATTACCCAGGCTTAAAATGGCCACTTGTGTTTACCTAGGAACCTATAAGGAATAACTGAGTAGAACAGTAATATTGCTGGGGAAAGGAATATTTATTAAGATAAGAATAACAGGAAATAATCAGCTACTACGCTAGAACAATCTCAGGCAAGAAAAGTACACAGAAGATGACTCCAGAAATAATAATATGGTCAGTAAAGGGTGGGGTCTGAAGAGGAAGGAAGAATGTTTTAATGGTACAGCTTGTGTACTTACATTGTAATATCCCATTCTCCCACGAGGTGAGGAAGTGTGCCATGATTCATATAAACCAGCAAATCCAGCTCTGCTGTAGTAAAAAATAATGGGATAAACTATGCATGTGGAGACAAATAAGGCAACTGCTAATATTGTAGGTGCACTACACTGTAAAACAATTGAACTATGAGAGCTTTTCAGGGAGATAGACAATGCAATAGTCTGCTCTTAGTTACAGCTACTGTACTGTCATGTGTAAGAAGAGAACAAAAAGTGTGAATTACAGAATTTAATCAGAAGTCGGGAGAGTAGTGCTATGAGCGGGGTTATAGAATAAACTGGCAATAACTTGCATTTGGTTGTGAATAATGTAGAATTTAACCATGGCTGCTGTGGTTTGAGCATGAAGGCAAAGTCAGAATGGTCAAACAAAGCCAGCCATGGGTGAATCCTGCATTACCCACAGTGATCAAACAAATCCAGCCATGGGTAAATCCTGCATTACCCACAGTGATCAAACAAATCCAGCCATGGGTAAATCCTGCATTACCCACAGTGATCAAACAAATCCAGTCATGGGTAAATCCTGCATTACCCACAGTGATCAAACAAATCCAGTCATGGGTAAATTCTGCATTTCCCACAGTGATCAAACAAATCCAGTCATGGGTAAATCCTGCATTACCCACAGTGATCAAACAAATCCAGTCATGGGTAAATCCTGCATTACCCACAGTGATCAAACAAATCCAGCCATGGGTAAATCCTGCATTACCCTCTGTGATCAAACAAAGCCAGTCATGGATAAATCCTGCATTACCCACAGTGATCAAATAAAGCCAGCCATGGGTAAATCCTGCATTACCCACAGTGATCAAACAAATCCAGCCATGGGTAAATCCTGCATTACCTACAGTGATCAAATAAAGCCAGCCATGGGTAAATCCTGCATTACCCTCTGTGATCAAACAAATCCAGCCATGGGTAAATCCTGCATTACCCTCTGTGATCAAACAAAGCCAGCTATGGGTGAATCCTGCATTACCCACAGTGATCAAACAAATCCAGCCATGGGTAAATCCTGCATTACCCTCTGTGATCAAACAAAGCCAGCCATGGGTGAATCCTGCATTACCCACAGTGATCAAACAAATCCAGCCATGAGTAAATCCTGCATTACCCACAGTGATCAAATAAAGCCAGCCATGGGTAAATCCTGCATTACCCACAGTGATCAAACAAATCCAGTCATGGATAAATCCTGCATTACCCACAGCGATCAAAAAATACAGTCATGGGTAAATCCTGCATTACCCTCTGTGAACAAACAAAGCCAATCATGGATAAATCCTGCATTACCCACAGTGATCAAATAAAGCCAGCCATGGGTAAATCCTGCATTACCCACAGTGATCAAACAAATCCAGCCATGGGTAAATCCTGTATTACCCACAGTGATCAAATAAATCCAGCCATGGGTAAATCCTGCATTACCCTCTGTGATCAAACAAATCCAGCCATGAGTAAATCCTGCATTACCCTCTGTGATCAAACAAAGCTAGCCATGGGTGAATCCTGCATTACCCACAGTGATCAAACAAATCCAGCCATGAGTAAATCCTGCATTACCCACAGTGATCAAATAAAGCCAGCCATGGGTAAATCCTGCATTACCCACAGTGATCAAACAAATCCAGTCATGGATAAATCCTGCATTACCCACAGCGATCAAAAAATACAGTCATGGGTAAATCCTGCATTACCCTCTGTGATCAAACAAAGCCAATCATGGATAAATCCTGCATTACCCACAGTGATCAAATAAAGCCAGCCATGGGTAAATCCTGCATTACCCTCTGTGATCAAACAAAGCCAGCCATGGGTGAATCCTGCATTACCTACAGTGATCAAATAAATCCAGCCATGGGTAAATCCTGCATTACCCTCTGTGATCAAACAAAGCCAGCCATGGGTGAATCCTGCATTACCCACAGTGATCAAACAAATCCAGCCATGGGTAAATCCTGCATTACCCACAGTGATCAAACAAATCCAGCCATGGGTAAATCCTGCATTACCCTCTGTGATGAAATAAAGCCAGCCATGGGTAAATCCTGCATTACCCTCTGTGATCAAATAAAGCCAGCCATGGGTAAATCCTGCATTGTCCATACCCAAATATGAGCTATTGCTGTTATATTTGGGAACTTTGTTCCTGTTGTATCCCTTGTCACCATCTTGAGCACCTGGGAACAGCTTCCAAATGTGCTGTTCATGTGCCTTTTTTTTGTACTTTTTACACTTGCATACTGCATTAGAGTTCATGCTATCTGTGCTGCTGCAAAAGTAAAACAGTGAGCCCACATTAAAGATATTCTCTCCATCCTCTCCATGTTTTGCTTACTTTGTTTTTGACTGTGATGCTAATATATATATATATATATATATATATATATATATATATATATATATATATATATGTGTGTGTGTGTGTGTATATATATATATATATATATATATATATATATATATATATATATATATATATATATACATATATATATATATATATATATATATATATATATATATATATATATGTGAATTTAATATAGACTTGCTATTTTATTTTTGCAGCATAGTTACTGACTGTTGGCAGGGGCATTGACAGGGCACAGCTTACTCATAAGGTACTTCAGGAGGTGTGATGAGGATAAGTGTCTGATCTTAAACTATAGTATAAATCAGCTATCTAAAAAAGGCCAAAATCTTTAACTTTAGAAAGTAAAAAAAAAGTGATTTCAGTTGGTTTGGTAAATTCTTTTACTGAGATGTCATTGGTCAGCTGCTAAACTGCTTTCTGGGACTAACGCTCGGTTTACAATGAGCCTAAGCAAATGAAGTCAGAATGAGATGCAAATGAGGAATGATGTAATGTGACTGATAGCCTATGCAAATGAAGCATTCTCTCACCTATATGTGACTCATAGTGATATTTTCCTGTTTTTGTGCACCATCTGTAGATATGTTCTATAAAGGGGAGTCTCACCAATCCTATCCGATTTGCAGTCTGTAAAAATGCTGTCACTTGCTGCTAGCCTTGCTATTTCCCATTGTGAGCTGCTTTTCTTGGCTAAGCTACAACTGTTTGTTCCCAGTGGCACTTGCTTGTCAAGAAGATGAAGGTATAAGCAGAGGATAAATCACTGTAATTTTTATAATCACAAGGTACTTGATAGATTTAGAGTGAACAGGGATATTATAAGGTGTAAGTGAGTATGTATGATCCTCATAAGGGTGCTGGAGAAATGCGTACACTTCTTATCCCTGTGGATATGAAGGCATGCATAGCACTCACTATACTTCCCAAGGGGGGCTTCCAGAGACAGACTGGGGACACATTGGGTATCCCACAGGCTTCTGCCTGGAGGATACTTCAGCAGTTCCTTGGATGTACTCTTGGCAAGTGTGGATCAGTACATCTATTTCCAAGTGTCACCTCAGGAATGAGCCAGGACTATGCATGCCTTTAACAGGGTGGCACATTTACCTGACGTACTAAGTGCAATAGATTGCACCCATGTTGAAATTAGGGCCCCTTCTGGCCCACAGGGTGAGTGGTACTTTAAGAGGAAGGGCTACTATTTCATCAATAATCAGGTAGTCTGTGATGCATGGGAGTGCTTCACCAACACCCATGTCCAGCATCCAGACAGTGCACCTCCCATATCTGGCACACTAGCTTAGTGTACCACCTCTTCCAACATTGTAAGATGTCTGGTGGGCATCTTGTTGGCAAGTGGAAACATCTTTTGTTTTCAATTTTATTTAAGAAGTTATTCATGATAAAATGTATTGCTGAACACTAAACTACTTTTCATGTGTTTTCGCTCCTCCCTTTCTGTCTTTATCTTTTTTTTTTTTGTCCTTCAGGTGATGCTGGATATATATTGGAGCCAAGGCTCATGACACCAGTGAGAAATCCAAGTGGAGGTGCAGAAGAGTGCTACAACATGTCCCTATCCCAAACCTGTACTGTCACTGAGAGTCTCTTTAGCCTCCCTAAGAGTCATTTTAGGTGCGTGGATGAGTCTGAGGGTGCCCTTCAGTATGACCTGACCCAGCTACTGTGTGCAGGATGTTTACATCATGTTGCATTCTGTACAACATGATCATGTGCCAGTCTGTTGGTGAAGTGATCCATGCTGTCACTGCAGCTGCCAGTTCCAGTAGCACTATGACTAATGATGACCATCTGGCAGTAGTAATATGGGACCACATGCAGCAAGCCCCTGAATGGCATACAGTTGTGTGGGTAAAGAGGAAATCTCTAGTCCATAACTATGGCCCATGACATTCAGGTTAGTGTTTCCTTTCTTATAAAAAAATACATACAGTATAATTGATGCATGCAATGATATATGTGGGTCATACTTCTCAACCTCTTAGCATAAGAAATTTGGACAAAGCCAAAAATAATAGAGGGGCAAATGCCCCAAAATAGGGAGATGTTAAATTTTGCTCTTATAAACTTAGAAAATTGTTAGAATAAAAAGTTTTGTGTTCACATGCATTTTCTGAAGGATATGAAGTCTTAAACTCAAATGTGTGTCATTACTTATTGACTTCAATCCTCAGGGATTTGCCAGAAAAACACAAATGTTATGAGGCAAAAATCTGGACATTCTGTGAAAATCTGGACAGTTGAGAGATATACTGTGGACTATGCTGCATGGTGCATGGTCTGCTGTCACTGTTCATCTGATATTCTTTCTCATCATTAAATAATATATATTTTTTTTTATTTCAGAACAGGCACTCATATTATTGTTTGTAAAAGTCATGCCTGATTGCTCACTGACTCTTGTTCAGTGATGTTGAAAGGCATCATATAAGTAATAATCACATTTTAAATGTTTTCCACAATAAACTCTAGTAAGGTAGTTTACCTAAGTATGCATGTACTGAATGCTATCAAGGGGTTCATTTAGAAAAAACTGTCAATTCAGTATTTAACATGAGTTCATGCCTTTGTTTTTTTATATTATGACAAACCAGGTACAAGATAAAAACAAGAGAAATTTTTCAAGAGTTTTTTACAAGAGTTGTTTACAAGAATTTTTCGTGGATATCATTTTGGTGTTCCTTGGTAACTGCTTACACCTCGTGCCTTGGATTTCTCTTTTTTTATATTATGCAATGTTTTTTTCATTTATGTGTAGTTTTTAAATAACTTATTCCATTTCAAGTTAAATATTGACCTGTGTTTGTGAAGATCAGATTGTAAGTAACAGAAATGCCACACTTGATTCACTGTAGGTTAAGGTTAAATGTGTTGTACATATCTCCTGAAGATAGGCTAGCTGATAGTACAAGTAACTTTGAAGAGGGGCTGTCATGAGAGCTGGATGGTGAGTTGGTCTGATGTTGCACCTACTTGATATAGGTGATCCTGCAGACACTGATCTTTCAGTGATGTGGGACCACAATCAGGACCTGGAATGGCAGGTTCTGCTATGTGTGGATGAACGCAAATATGGCCTGCATGAAATCTGTTGCAGTTGTTCACCCTGACTAATTATAGTACTTCCTTTAGAATTACTTGTGGTCTCATGTAATCTGGTCCCACATGTCTGGACAGTCTTACCCTTCCAAGACTGATGTCTGCTTGAGTCTGGTAAGTCTCACCTGGTGTACGAATGGAGATGGCCAGGTATGCTTGGTATGCCACCATACTATACATCAATGTGACCATGGCATTATTCCTGCTCTGTGCCATTTCCAAGTAATGCTGGAAATTTTCATATATACCCTGGAGGACTCTGACCATTTCCAGCTGTCTATGACAGTGCTCTGAGCCCTAACATTGTCATGGCACATTTGCTGTTGGGAAGCAAATGTTTTATGTGTTTCCTGGGGTTTCTGTAACAAATTCCCACACCTGGCTCCCCTTTGTGAAGGTGTCACTGTGGACACTGTTACCTCTGAATATCTGGCTTCCCCCTCAAACTGTTCATCTGAGTTTGGAGATACTGGTATAGAGGTGCATGGGTGTTCCTCCTGTACAAGCCTTAGTGTAATGTCAGCATGTGCTTGACTTTGTGATGCACTGTCACTTCCTGCAGAGTTACTTACATGTTGTGGGGTGTGAGATCCTGCCATTAAACTTGGGCACTGTGTGCCACTTTCCTCAGATTGCCTCATAAGTATAACTATGTTAGTTAGCATCATCATCATCACCATCACCACCTTTTTCTTCTTCTTCTTCTTCAACAGTCATTTTGCTGCTGACATCCTCCAAATTTATTGTTATAGTGGAACTGTTTCTCCTGCTGATCCTGTAAAACATTACTTGAAAACATTGCTGTGAAGAAACAGCATATGTTACTTCATGCTTATTAACGAGTTGTGGTGAACAGTTACCATGCATATTGTCTTCTGTATAGACGTGGAATCTTCACCTATTAATAGTAATTGTCATATGTTTAATGCAATCATTCCATGATAGCGTTCGATTTTCTATATAAATATGTGTTACTGTTTTTAAACCATCTTTCTTTCACAGACGAGTGTTGCTAGTCATCCCCATGGATGGAGACATGATAAAATCAGCAAGCAAAGGGGAGTATTATTGCTGGATGTGAATTCATTCTGTAGTTTTAGTGAATACCTTCACGAGCCGGTCCCTGTTTTTACAAAATATCATCAAGACGACACTGATATATAGACTGTATTTTATATAGCATATATCATGGACAGAAGTAGGTTAAAAATAGAAAAGAGGGCTGGGTGCACAAGTCCCAGGATAAAAAAAGTATCAAATCCTGGTAGACGCACTGGTGCCAGGACTGGAAGGCATGACAGTGTAGAATCATCAACACATGGAAATATTCTTACAAGGGGGTTAAGCCAGGCTCAGAGGTACAGAAAGTAGCAGTCCATGAAAAACACAAAAACTGTCAAGCCAAAAACATGGCCGTTTGGAAAAAGAAGCAACTGAGGAAGTGTGAAAATATAAAGAACAAAATCTAGATATTTTTGAAAGGTATACAATTGAATTTATGGACATGGAAAAGAAAGAGAAATCTGATGTGGTGCAATATTTATGCAAAGGAGAAAGTCAAATTAATCAATGCAAAGAAAGCAACTCCAAAGATATCTGAATAGAAATGCAGGCAAAGGTACCTAGATATGGCAACTTTCACAATACAAAAAATAAGATCACAATGGGGAAACACAGAACAGAAGATTAGTGAAGTAGAAATTAAAAAAAAAATTAGAAGTTGAAGTTATGGAATACCTGTGAAGTGAAGGATTTAGTGTAGAAAGTCTAACACAGGTTATGGAACAATGAGTCCCCAAAGTAAGGAGAAACAGGAAGATCGGGAGACATCTGAAGAAGAAACATGGGCATGGGAAAGAAGAAGAGATTTAATATAGTGCAATATTTATGCAAAGGAGAAAGCAAAACTAATCAATACAAAAAGCAGCATCAGAGATATTTAATGAGAAATGCAGGCAAGAGCATCCAGATATGAAAAATTTACAACATGAAAAATAAGAAACAAAGGCAGAGGTAGAAAAAAGGATTAGTAATGGAGAAGTTAAAGGAATGGAAACTGAAGTTATGGATTACCTAGGAAGTGAAGGATTTATTGTAGAAAATCTAATTCTGATAACATCACGGCATGATAGAACAATGAGTCCTCAAATTAAGAAGAAATCAGTGGAGCAGGAAGCATCTGATCAGGTGCCATATGAAGATAAATTGAAGCCTTCAATAGGAAATCAGTAGAAAAGTTCAGTTGGAGTTGCACAGCAAGGGAAGGAACAGGAAACTGTGCCAACTCTGACACAGTCAGTGTTGTGGAGTGAAAGGTCAGTGAGTTGACATATGAAAGAGCAATGGATGAAACAGGGTGAAGCTGAAGAGAATATGACACAGGAAATGTTCTGGAAATTTCTGTAGAATACCTGCAGGAAACAGAACAAAGAATGTGCCCTTAGTTTAGAAGAAAATGGTCTATAGAAAGAGGTGCTTGATTTAATAGAGATAGAGACACATATTAAGATCAATGAAAGAAACAGATTACAGAAAGTCACAGAAGTAAATAGGATATATTACTGTGCAACTAAATTAATAACAGATAAAGTCTTACCACAAAGACATTGGGCAGTAAGAGAAAGGAAGGGGAGAAATTGAATGCCGTCATAGAAGTATTGAATAGAGAAAATTATAAAGCAATTAAGACAAAAAATGTTACTGTTAAAAGAGTGTAGAAGAGGAAACAGAAGAAAAAATTCTCAGAAAGATAGACGTGATAAAAGCAATGCGCAGTATGAGAACAGATCAGGATCTATCATGCACTATTGCAAATAATACACTAAAAATAACAGCACAGGCAGAAAAACTTAGAAGATATGCAGATAAATATAAAAGAAAAGTACAAAATAAGCAACTTATTCATGACCCATAAAAGTTTTATAGAGAACTGGGAAACAAGGCAAAATAATTGAAACACTACCACAAAATGAGAAAAAGATACATTTTCGAGAAATATCTATGAATATCCTTTGGAACATAACAAATATGCTGACTAGATAGAAGAAATAAAAGAAAGAATAAGAAGTTCAAATGTACAGGATATGAAATGGGATGGAGTAACAGCCAGAGAGATTGAAACAAAACTAAGAAAAGCTCCTAACTGGAAAATGCTAGGCTCAGATACAGTATCTAACTTCTGGCTAAAAGTATTGGCATCTTTACATGAGGATATAGCCATGAGTAAGAACTTTCTATATGCACACCCCAAACAGACACCAATCTGGTTAACAACAGGAAAAATTATACTCTTTAAGAGTGAACGTGGAAGACATTCTAAAAACTATAGACCAATGACTTGCCTTCCAACAATGTATAAACTATTCACTAGAACTTATGCAAATAGAGTTTATAGTCATTTAGAAGAAAACTAAATCATGGCAATAGAACAAAAGGGTAACAAAAGGAAGTCATATGGAACAAAGGAACAGCTGTTGTTAAATAAAGTCATAATAGAGAATTGTAATAAGGGGAAGAATCTAATTATGGCATGGATAGACTACCAAAAAGCATTTGACAGCATCTCACAGTCATGGATAAGAGTGCTTACAAATATAAAAATAGACCCTACATTGCTCAATTACATTACAGTGACCATGAAACAGTGGTAAACTACTTTGCAGCTAAGCCATTTAAAGGACAAATTATCATCACAGGGCTAAAAATTCAAAGGGGGATATTCTGGGGTGACTCTTTGTCGCCACTGCTCTTTTGTGTTGCCTTTAACCCATTAAGCTGTCTACTTAACACATTAGGTCATGGCTACAATTTGGCTCCCAGAAAAACAACAAGTGTAAAGACTTATTTTTTTTTTTTTGTGGATGATTTAAACCTGTATAGATCATCAGATGAGGATCTGAAAGCACAACTGCAAATGGTCAAAACTTTTTTAGATGATATAAGAATGTCATTTGGTCTTGGTAAATGTGCAAAAGTGACCTTTGCAGTAGGAAAGCTGCATCACCAAGAAAACATCAGCCTGTGACAGGAATGTGATATAAAAGAACTTAAACAATAGGGAGTGTATAAATATTTGGGAATTGATGAAGGATCAACAATAAAACATAAACAACTATGAATAAAACTTAGTAAGGAATATTTTAGAAGACTAAAATTAATTCTGAAAACAGCATTGACATCGAGGAAGAAAGTCCAAGCTATAAACCAATTTGCTCTTTCTGTCCTAACTTACAGTTTTAGAGGGATTGACTACCCCCTAAAGGTGTTGGATCAGTTGGACAGTAAAGCAAGAAGGATACTTCAAACTTATCAAATGATTTATAAAAATCAGTGTATACCAAGACTATATATCCACATTCTGAAGGAATTATGGGCCTTCTCAAAATTCATTACATGTATAGATCTGCAATCATAGGACTGCATACATACCCCCTAACCTCACAAAACCCAAATGTAATGAAAGTTTTAAAACATGAGGAAAATAAGTCTCAGGTGACTTCCCTACTTAGTTTAGCAGAAGCATATCAGTGTCAAGTTGGAATGGAAATCAAACCAGAAGTAGATAAAAATCAGGCAGCAGTTGAATGTGCCAAAAAAGAAAAGAAAGACTATAAGGTGAAGGCTTACATGAGAAGGCAAAAATGTGGAAAATGCAAAAATATAGTTGCAAGCATAGAAAACTCTTGGAACAACCTCATGTTGATCAGGATCAAATGCAGTAATAGTTAAGAAGAGGTGAATTTAAACCATAAGACAAGAGGTTAATACTGGCGGCCCAAGATAGTGGACTACATACACGTTAGTTTACACACTCCATTGAACATGTGGAAGAAATAGACAAATGTAGGTTTTATAAAAAAGAATTGGAAACAGTCACACATCTTGTTGCTGGTTGTGATATACTAATGGCAGAAGGACTGTATACTGAAAGGCATAATAATGTGGCAAGACTGTTAGACTGGGGATAGTGCAAACATTATAATATTGAAGTAGCTGAAAAACATTGAAAACATGAGCCACAAAGCATTATAGAAAAATTATGAAATTTATATCACATGGGATCACCCATTACCAGCAATTCAAAAATAGATGCGAGAAAATCAGATATAGTAGTCCAGGAAAAGAAGATAAAAGTAGCTTTGATCATTGAAATTGCTACACCCAATGACTATAGTGTCTTACGTACAGAGAGACACAAAGTCATAAAATACCAGGATTTGCAGGCAGAAATGAGGGCAGTGTGGAAGAAGGATACCCAGACAGTTCCAGTAGCAGTAGGAGCAACAGGTCTCATAACAAATAATTTACAGTCGTACCTAGATATGTTACCAATACATGTAACTCCATAAGAATTGCAAAAGGAGTCAAAACTAGGCACATTGCGGGTGCTGCAATGGACACTTCTGACTAACATCAAAGATTGAAACAATACTAATTTCATGAACTTTAATCATATTTTGACTTAGGAATAGGGTCCATTCCCATCATGGTATTAGAAACCCAAACGACTTGGAGAAAATAAAAAGTAAAGCGATCTGTTTAATAGACCCATCATTCATCTAGTTTCTAACACTGTCTTGTATTGATAATACTGTTATTTTTCATTCTTCAGTGACACTCAGAAATCTCCAGTTGTTGAGCCACCTTTACCACCTCAGTACTTCACAATTAAATCATTGCATTTCTGCCATGTATGTACAAGCACTATATGACAACAAAGATAATGCTTTTCTCAGTAATCATTAATCATTTCCACTGCTGCTGTAATGATTTGCCATTTTCAAATGACAGATTTACAGTTGTCACTAAAACCAGTGTAATATGCCCATCATATCAGTAACACAAACATTTCTTGAAGTGAACTTTTACATCATTCTAAAGTGTCATATTTATTTATATTTCTATTATTTTTTCTTACATTAAAAAGTCATCTGTTTCCTAAGTCATTTGCTACCCAACTCAAGTAATGTTCATGTTTTATTGTCGATCCTTCATCAATTCAGGTTAATTTACATGTTGTGTATGCAAATTAGGCTGTTTTATGTCTCTATGAATCGTGAAGATATATGGCCACTTATGCAAGTAAATCACTTTCAGCTACCATTGAACATGACCTCAGCTTGACATTAACATATTGGTGACAGCAACAGAGTCCACAGCAGTCCTCAGCATGCTACTGGAAAATGTGGATAGCCTCAGATATGCTCAAAGATTAATATATTTAGGGAAAAAAAAACAAAATGGAGTGATATGCATGATAATTTGCTTAACGATGAAGTATAATCTCTTACCCATCTGGCACACCTTCTCACTTTAAACCAATCACATACATAGGAATTTTTATTTCTGCAACTCCGCTCCAAAAAAAAAATAATAATAATAATAATAATACTGCTCTATTGTTAGAATAAATGACATTCAGGTGTAATACTACAAAAAAGGTAGCTAAAGCAATGCTCAGCAATTTGAAGTAATATAAATAAAAATGATGA
Organism: Protopterus annectens; assembly: GCF_019279795.1. Taxonomy (NCBI): domain Eukaryota; kingdom Metazoa; phylum Chordata; order Ceratodontiformes; family Protopteridae; genus Protopterus; species Protopterus annectens. The sequence goes on along the minus strand of NC_056733.1, from coordinate 664,006,815 downwards.
TTGCATACTGATTTATATCCACCATATAAATGAAACGTGAATGTATTCCTTTAAACAAGTATGTATGTGAAAAAGCATTTTTGGTTAAACCACATTTGCCAATAACAGTACCTGGTCTAATGCCCCAGCAGGTTAGCTGGGTTTGGTTTAGGTGATATGACACTTCAGAAGGAGGGGTTCTAAATGTGTGAACCACAGTCCTGCTCATAATTTCTTCCCAGTGGTTCTGACACTTTGAAACTTTGAATGATGGCAGCAACTGTTAAGGTATGAGGCCACGCTCCCAGCTAGTTAAATAAGGACACCAAAATTATGGTCTGTCTTCTTAGTGAGCTGTACCTGGATAAGGTCTAGGTATGCATCCATGATTCTGAATGGAAAAAGATCAGCATCTAGTAGGATTTGGATGAACACCTGTCATCCCTGACAGGGATCACCTGCTGCCGCCACAGGAATTATCACCTACAGAAACATAGACCTGACCTGCTGGCTTAGGGGGTTAACCAGGTAGCAACAAGAAGCTAGAGTTCTATAGTAAGCATTATTTTTTTTGGTGTTATTAAACATAGGTTTAAAAAATAAACTATAAGAATATTGTATGATTGAAGGTATTAGCTAAAAAGAAATATGCGTAACTGCAAATATGTATCTATAATGTTATAATAATGCAAAAGAAAGAATAAAATATATCTGTACACAGAGCTGCACATGTATACAAATATACAGAATGTTTATGTGATAAAATAATCATCTGTATATATACAAATGAAGACTGACTTTTTGCCATTAAGGAAGCTCATTATATGTTTATTATTTTTACTTTCTATCCGTCTTTGTTACAGATATCAGCTCTGTGATATTCCTTCTTTATACTTTCTATAGAATAGGTGTTTATGCATGCTTTCATTCCCTTTAGAGATGTGAACATGACATCTTTTAAGTTTGGAGTTATATAGTATTCTGCTATTAATGGGTGAGTTTTGTGTCTATTTTGTTCACAATATGAATTCTGAGTGTTCACCAGACTTCTATGCGATGACAATAGTTATGTGTTTGTTGTATATCAGGCTGTGACTGTTGCTTCTCTAATATTATGGTTGTGAACCTGCTATGTTAACATTATGAGTTCTAAGTTTTTAATAGATTTACAAGCTGTGTAATGGTTATGACAGCAGTGTTTTATTTATTTACTATAAGTTTTAATATTCTATGCTGATTGTCTTTAACAAAATGTAGTTTTGTTCTAAGCTTGGATCTAAGTCATTTTAAAACATGTTTTTGTTACAAGTGCACTATGCAAATGGGGAGTAGGTGTTGCTATGTTTCATTGCCTCATTTTTTAATTGCTTAATTGCCTTTTAACTAGATTGGTTAGCTGGTTCTTAAATAGTTGTCTATAGGAATTGTTTTCAGGATCTGAGGAAGGCACACGCCAAAAGTGTTTATCCTGTTCTTGTTTTTGTCGTATTAAAGTTCCAGTTTTATGTCTATGGTGTTATGCTCCTTTTTCGTTTTCTTCTAATTTGTGTACTGGAACATTCTTTGGTGGTGCTACTAGATTTTGGTACTGTATATATACAAACGTGGTATATGTAGGAGTAAAGTAATCTGCATATATGTCTGTAAATCACAGATATAGCTCTGCACGAGTACAGTTGCAACTATTTATACAGAAAGCAAAACAAAAATAGCATTTCCACTTAATTTTATTTACCATATCATTGCACTACCTTAGGTAGTAGTTAAATTACATGCAGATGTTTTTTGTAATGAAAGGATTTTGTTTGTTAGGTCAGAAAAATATTTATTAGCATAATAATTGTATAAGACAGTCATTTCTTTCATAGTATTAACTGCACATACAAGATGTTTGAACTCTCAGTCAGGCACCACACCCTAATCAGAGTGAAAGTTGGGGGGGTTGAAGGGTCACATGAATGATCATCACATACATTTGTGAGAAGTGACCCGCTGTATTACTTCTGTATACATTTTTAAAACATCCCTTATATGCTTATAATTGTTAGGCAGAAAATTATCAAAGCACACACATTTGTACAGCTAAAGAATTGAAAACTTCCTTGAAATGCTGCATTTTGTGTGTGTAACCACCTTTTGCCTGAACTCAAGTCACAAACTGTTAAATGCAAAGCCTAATATTTTAAAACACCATTCCACCAAATGTGTAACAATTTGTTTACAACTTGCAGTAAAGGAAAGACTGGCATAGTTTGAAAATTCAGATAGTAATAAACATTTAATCAAATGCAAAGTAAACAAATACAGCAGTGAATGGAACGCCTTGCATATTACTACTAGTGACATCAATAATATTAAGGAAAAAGAAGGCAAAATGATAGTAACAATTGTCTTTTGCCTTTTCTTTCTAGCCTGGGAGGAAATTCAAAGAATAAACATCGGCAGGAAAGGAGAACCACAAGGCTGATTGAAGAAGCTGGTAAGCATGAATAAAGTAGTGAACAGTATTATGTATTTAACTGATTTAATTAATTTATGTAATGAAATCATTTATTAAGGCTGATAAATGAAACACTACAGTGCATTTAGTACATTACTGCAAACAAGTTTAACAAATAGTATGCAAGTACAGTATTCTGTCTGATTTCATTAATGTATATAAGGAAAATGTTTATAAAACATGGTAACTGAAGTGCTACAGTGCATTCAGTACATTACTGCAATCAAATTTAAAAGATATGTCAGTATATAACTGTAGTATTCTGTCTTTGATTTTATAAGATGCAAGTGTTTATAAAGGGTGTTTTCAGTACAATATTGCAAACAAATGCAAATATGATAATTTATATTTGTGTAGTACACTGCAAAATGTAAAGTCCACTAACAATTGATAGCAATACACTCTTTCCCAAGTATGAATAAGCACTCCCCATATAATTTTATTCAAAGTATGCATAAGCACTTCCCATATAATTTCATTCAAAGTGTGCATAAGCACTTGTCATGCCATTCTTCCTATGTACTCATAAGCAATTTCCAATCAGTAGTCTGCACAAAAAACTTGAATGCTGTATAACATCATTTGTGAACTTATTGTGTATATCTACTGTTTGTCTCTTCACCACCTTTTTTTCCACCTTTATTGAATTATCACTTGTGACATAGGCAAATTTACATTTATATAAAAGTAATTGAGCTGCACTAACAAGTTCACTTTATAATTATACAATGACTGTCCATTAATATTCAAAAAGTAGCACGCTGATTGGTCAGCCCAATCAGCGTGCCCATTGTGATTCCAAATATATACCAATGGAAAAAGATCTGGTCGCCCAGACTTTTTTCCATTAATATATTCCATAAAAATTTCATTTTCTTTCCCTTAAACAAAAAAAAAAAAAACTTGCAAAACTGGACACTTGAAACCAACATGAGAGACGGGGCAGACAAAAATTAAAGAAAACTCAGGTATGTTACGAAAAACTAGAGAAATGTACCTGATCATCTTTTTATTGTCTATGTTCCATCTCTCCCATATCTTTTTAAAAAAAAAAAAAAAAAAAAAAAAGCAACAGAAATTTTCCTTTCTCAATTGCTTCCTATATACAGCACCCATCACACAGCATTAATGTACTACGCAAGCGTGGGAATGAAAGTCCCATACGTGTGCACAGTACATCAAAAAAGCAGCGGCATATCCTCGGAAAGTGGAAGAACACCACAGAGACATCATACAATGATATTATTCAAGAAAACTAAGTAATTTTTTTCTTAAATAATGTCATTGTATAATGGCAATAACCGATTCTGTGGTGTGGTATATTGAAGATTTACCGACAGTTGTCTTGTTTTAATCACTCGGGCTTTGCCCTCGTAATTAAACCACACCAACCATGGGTAAATCTTCAATATACCACACCAACATCATTGGTTATTGCTGTAATATTATACTTCACATATATTGTTATATATCATATAACCTAACAACATTACATAAATTATTAAATTCCTGTCCCTTTTTTTAACAGGAAACATCTTTATTAAACCATCACTTATGGCATAGGCAATCATACATTTATATAAATGAAAACAAACCGCACCAACACAATCTTAGTTTCAAGCATTTTACATCACAAATCATACTGACACATTCCTAGTTGCAAACATACATCACTTATCATCCTTCCCCACCTTTTTCTTCTGTTTTTCTTTAATTATGCATTTTTTTCTCCTTTTTTTTCTGTATCCCATTTATGTTCACCTTTTTAAAGATCCAAAATCCTTCGCAGCAGCCCAGGCATGTACCTTCTAGGTCCAGGGATGTCCTTGCAGAGTTGGGGCAGTGGCACTAGTCCTGCAGGCACCTCGGCACATGGCAGCCTGGCAAGCCTCACTGAATAGGGGCATCAGGAGATGGTTGAGAATGTGCTGGAGCAAGTTATGGACAGATGCATTCAGCCAAAGTATTTCTTCGGCATATTCAAGACACACTGTCCCAGTTGGTTCCAGCCAATACACCACCACTGGCCTCTACCTCTCAACATCATGGCCTTCCACTGCACCACCATCAAGCAGCAGAAATGTTTGAGACTTTGTGAACTGAGGGTTCCTGCTGGCGCCACCTCTTGTACCCCTCCTTCCCTTACCCTTTCTCCTGCACCATCTCACCTATTTCCTACCCACACTACCCTCTTATATAAAAAATATTTGAAAACATGTGGGATCTATTCCCTGTGAAAAGCATTGTGCCCCTCCTCCCCCACCTCCTCCAGCATACTCTCTTGGTGTGTTCCTGCTGTGCCTCCCTCCTTGTTGTGTTTCTCCTTTTTCAGTCTTTCTTATCTCCCCCATTTCTTTTTTTTAATTACCAACAGGGTGTCCACATCAGGATACTCCTATATAAAACATTTTACACCTCCTTATTTGTTTTTTAATATTAATAATAAAAACTACACAGTCCACTATTTGCCTTAGGTCTTTTCAGTGTGACTGCACATAGCCACACTCATCCACAATATCTAAATATAGATATAGGTATAGATATATATCATAGTCCGTGTAGATGCAAATGGCCTGATATGTACCGCCCTAGACTATAAGAAGAGAGACATTATAAATCTCTCTGACTATGTGTCTCAGGCTGATATGAGCCTAACATTGATCAGCATAATACCTTCAAAAAGAATGATGCTACAATGCCAACAAAAGATGATTGATTTTAACAATTGGCTGAGTTTCTGGTATCATTCTAAGGGAATCCATAGGTTCATAGGAGGTTACCAAGCTAATGGCCCTAGGTCCTTTACAAGCCTAGCCATGTAACACCTGTATTCCCTAATTCACCATTGTTAGATGGTTAGATTGTTTGCAGAGTGAAATTATGATTAGCACTGGCTGCTCCTGTCCATGAAGGACATAGGTGCCACCACGGGGGGTAAATTTACAGTTTCCCATCCAGTTGTCCAGGTTGTTCTTAAATAGGGTCATTGAGGAGCTCTGCCTATCATGAATTGGGAGTTTAGTCCAGAGTAGCATCAGTCTCTGGGAGACATGTCTGTCTCTCCAGCATGTTTTATCAGCATGGGAAGACGTGGTTAACAAACCATGTTGCTTTGCCAGGGATGGTCTGCACCTGTCCCCTCTAGGCTTTTGAATACTGGCTAAAACTTTATCCTTCCCCATATAACCTTTTAGACAATGCCAAATTGACAAACTTACCGACATATCAAAATCTCAACTGAACCTCAGGGTGATACTGCTCATTGCCAGGAGCCTATACAAAAAGCTAAACTCCCTCCAAGCCCTCCTCAACCTAGTGAATATAGATACCTGTGCAGTTATTGAGACATGGTTTAAAGCTGCAGGGAGTACCCTGGCAGTGCAAGATTTCAGTGCCTTTCACACTTTTAGACCAGTAGTTGCACAGACAGGGACTAAAGGTGGAGGGGTCTCATTATACATAAGTAACAAGCATACCTGTAGCTTGGTTGAACAGTATAATGAGCAGGTGTTTCTCCACATGCAAGTCACCATAGATAAAATCCCATACCACATCCTAGCAAGCTATATGTCTCCTGAAACTCATAGTGCATACTTAAACCTATTAGAGATGCTCACCATCCAAGCTAACACCTTACTTATGGGGGACTTTAATTATCTTTCTATAAACTGGGAATCCTATGTGGCCCCAAATCTGCAGGCACAGAAATTACTGGACTTTGGAAATGCAAACAGCCTTAACCAGTTAGAGCATGTGCCCCCTAGAGATTCCAATGTACTGGACCTTGTATTCATAAATATGGAAGAATGCTGCGCCACCCCCAATGTCATGTCCTCCCAGGTATGGTCTGACCAAAAAGCTATCTCCTTCAAAATCAACTCAGTAACCCTAGTAAACCTATTAACAGGAGCTATTCCAAGGCAAACTACCTTTTATTAAGTGATAGTTTGTCAAAATGCAGTGCCCCAGAAATCCAGAAAACACAGCAGGCTATCCAGAATTGTATACAGAAACTCTGTACAACCATGTCAGTGGTTGCATAGCGGCTGCTGTACGTACCAGATTTAAGACCAAAACTAACTCCAAAAACAAGCCGCCCTGGTGGCATCTTTAATTAAACAGGTTATACAAGAAAAGGAAAAACATCATGGATAAAATCAGGAACTGTAATTCCCATAAAGATAAGAACTCTCACATCAAAATAAACAGGCAGCCAAGAGGGCTAATTAAGTCCAATAAATCCACTTTTGACCACTTTTGAGGTTGAGACAGACTCCCAGACAAATGACAACCATAAGGTCTTCTTCTTCTATGTCAGAAACCTCAAAGGCAGCACACAGTAGTGTGTTGAAATGGTGCTTAATAGTGCAACATTCACTGATCTGGGTGATATAGCAAATCTGCTGACTGACAAATTCATTTCCATCTTTACCGTCCCCCCACTCACCTGAAGCCATCTCCCAAGATATACCTTCAAGCATAACTACTCCAACTATAAACAGAGAGAATGTCCTGGCTGCAGTCACTAAGGCCAAGACCGCATCCTCAGTGGGCCCCGACAACATCCCAAGATGCTTCCTCAATCATCTAAAACATAACCTATCAGGGCCACAGGAGTTACTATTTAACTATAGTCTTAAAACAAGCTTCATGCCACAAGAATGGAAAACTGAAACACTCATCCCTCTTCATAAGGGCGGATGATCAACAAATCCCGGAAACTACAGACCCATTAGTATGACTAGACTTATATGCAAAGCCATGGAAAGACTTATCATGCAAATGATCACCAAAGACACAGAAGACCTTCAGACAGTGGATTCATCTCAGTTTGGCTTTGTCAGAGGAAGATTATGCCTACTGAATCTGGTGAACTTCTTTGAGAAGGTCACCAAGGCAATGAATGAGGGTAAAACAGTGCATACCATCTACCTGGACCTGCTAAGGCATTTGATACAATACCCAACTCTGGCATTGTTAACAAACTTATAGAATTAGGCAAAACCCCTATATATTTCTTAAAGTAAGACTACATGTAATAGCATGGCTTGTTAGCTTGCACAGTGTAATGTGATTTCTATTAGTTAATGTACCTTGAATACAAAACATTGGTTACATGTTATTGAATTGGCTTGTCACTGAGGGGTTTTTTTTCTTCTTTTTTCTCTTCCGCTTTATTCTTTATGTTCCAAGTTTCTGCTTGACCTATACTCACTAAGGTGTCTCGTATTGCCTCCAGTGTTCTCTCTATCCCTCCTCTGAATCCCTCTTATTTCCGACTATTCCTTAAACTACACTGAACTGCTGTATTTTTTTCTTATTTCTCATCTGTCCTAACTTTGTTCCAACATAATTAACCTCCCTTTCTCTCCCTTTTTCTTTTAGGCTTTTAAGCACAAATTAAAACTCCCAGCTAAGGCAAAGTGCTGCACCCAGCTGTAGCATCAGCTCATGTAAATCCCTTCAAGCACCTCAATGGACCTGCTGAAGAATAGTGAAACAGCCAAACTTTATGTTGTTGCATCTTTTATTGTGTTAAAGAATTTCCATGTACCTAAAATCCAGTACAGAACATCACGGACACCCCAGGATTTCTATACCTTGCCACTACCTTTCCTCTGTCCCCATAAATCCTGTCCTAAACTTGTTTACTAAGGAAAACTGTTATGGCTAGAACATTTAAAAGTATACAGACAAACATTTTGCAGCTCATATTTAGTACTTTTCTGTGCATTTTACAAAGGCACTGGATGTTTATATTTACTTACGGATTGTTTTGTAGCTGCAGCTGTAATCTGGAAGGCAACTCCACCAACGTATCAAATTATAGACTCATCACCATTCTCTCTCTACTCTCTAAAATTCTAGGAAAATGTATGCACAACCAGCTTCTTAACTATCTAATTGAAAAAAACCTTCTGACCCCTACTCAACATGGCTTCAGGCCAAACCATAGCACATCCACCACCCTTCTGTCCTTTACACATACTGTCGCAGAGGCTAGAGACAAAAATCTGCTGATGTCATGCCTTTTCCTTGACCTCTCAAAAGCTTTTGACACTGTCTCACACACTAAACTACTAACAAAATTAGCAGAGCTCATCCTGAGTTCTCTAACTACCTTTCTAACAGACTACAGTCAGTCAGATGGCTTTCTAGCTGCTCCCCTTTCTTACCTATCCACACTGGTGTCCCCCAGGGCTCTATTCTAGGTCCCCTACTTTTTAACATCTTCACTAACAACCTCCAGTCTTCCTGCACCACCTCCTTCCTGATACAATACACAGGTGACTCTACCCTTATCTCCTACTCTGATGACATCTCCCTCCTTCACGCTATCACTCAAAACACTTTTCACAATGTCAAACAATAGCTAACTGACAACCAGCTCATCCTAAACCCCAAAAAGCTAAACTCCTTCTTTGCTTCCCTAAATCTCTCTTCCCACCATAAAACCAACTTCACCATCTCATCACATGACAACACCGTTATTAAAGCTGAATCTCACACTAAACTGCTGGGAATTATAATTGATGATCAATTAAAATTTGACATCCATATTCCACAGTGTATTAAAAAGAAAAATGAAAAAATGGGTCTACTCTATAGAAACAAAAAATTCTGTTCCTAACCCCTAACTCCAAACCCTCCCTGGCACAGGCTTTCCTCCTACCCTGTCTTTTGTATGCCTCTCCTACACTCACATTCCTACAATCTACCTTAATAACCAAACTGGAACAAACATATAACAACATAGCTCGTTTTGCCAGCCATCCATACATATCCCATCACTGCCATGCTTTAATACAACCTCAGTGGCTTGAGTTCCCAAACGACTTCTTTCCCAGTTACAGTTCACTCACACCTTACTAAACAAACCCTTAGCCTGCCCTTCTCTCTCCTCCCTCATATCCCTCTACACTCCCTCTCAAACTCTACGCAGCTCTGATCAACACCTTCTTAATATTTCTAAAACCAACAAAAACATTGGAAAACTTCTTTATAAAAGCACAGTGTCCCTAGCCTGGAGCAATCTCCCACCTAATATCCAAAAGATCAACTATACAAATCACTTCAGAATTGAGCTTAACAACTACCGTCTTAATTCTAGTTCCTCCCATGCCAGGACCCTACTTAATCCCCTCCCCTCTCACCTCTCTATACCTCTCTTTACTCTAAATCTTAGAGCCTTCTACAAATTTATACTCCTTGACAATAGCAACACTATCAGGCATTTATTGCCAATCTAGCTACGTCTTCTGTAATACTGCAACATACTAGTGTAAACCTAACTCTGATTTCTCTTTAAACTCTCATATGCTGTTCATGCAGCATTTTTTTATTTTGTATGTACTTGTAATGTAACTTATGTAATAACATAAATATGGTAATTTTTCTTGTTATTTTTTGAATGTATGATATAACTGTGTAATGTCTCTTCTTTCGTTAATGTAAGCATGTTAATGGTTTATTCATTCTTTTTTTCCTGAAGTTTTTCTCCCTGGGTCTCCACTGAAAATGGGCCTTTGACTCAGCTGGATTAACCCAGTTAACAAATGACAAATAAATAAATAAATATAATGCATTGTATAGCCAGCTGACTCACAGTAGGATCCACTAATTTAGGATTGGTGAGATCACCTCCTCAAAGAGGCCAGTCACCACTGGAGACCCTCAAGGCTCTGTGAGGGCCCGCTCCTCTAAGGCATCTATTTCTCAGAAGTCATGGCTAATGTCAAGGACCTCTGGCTGACCAAATTTGCAGATGATTATAAATTGGGAGCAGTCAATGAATCCTGCAAAATGCTAATATCTTACAAGAGGGTCTAACACAGATAAATGACTGCTGCCAAAGCCGTGGCTTAAAAACTCAATGCAAAGAACTGCAGTATAGTACCTTTTGGGAAGTCATCCATCCCAGGAAACTACATCATCACTAAAACTTCCCTAAGAGTTGCTTCACTAGTCAGGGATCTGGGAACACATGAAGACAGTAACCTGACCTTCAACCGACATGTATCCAAGGTAGGATGGAAATACATCTATGTTGCTCTACTTATAAGTAAGTGCATGACATCAAGGTCCAGTGGAATCACGGTACCACTATACTTGGACCTCATCAGACCCATCATTCAGTATAATGCCCCTTCGCTATGTACCTGACCAGACACATGTAGCAACAGGAATGTGTGCAAAGGTTCCCTACAAAAACAGCACAGGCCATAAACACAATGTCCTATGCAGATCGCCTCAAAGCTCTATTTCTATATTCGGTCTCCTACAGACTACTGGGAGGTGATCTATGATTGGCATACAAGGCATCCCTGGACCCCACTCTGATGAACATTTTGCATATCCACAAAACAAACAGCATCAGAACTGCTAGACCTAAAGACCTAAATTTTGCTTGCAACATAAATAGGACACATTGGAGAGATGGATATGTATCTCAAGAGAATGTTCTTTCTCTAGAACTGGCTCCCCATCCATGTGAAACAAAGTCTCTCCCTAACCCTATTTAAATGTAACTTGGATCATTGGACAAGAAATCAAAAATTCACCCCTGGTCTGGCACCCATGTTTCTGATGGACAGAGGCAGTCCTTAAATTGTGTCATAACCAACAATCACCCCTATATAAATGTCTAAAACATACAAAATGGGAGGCACATTTGGGTTGTACAGCTAGGCTTATAAAGGCCCTAGTGGTCTTTAGCCTATTACACACATATGAAGCTATAACACAAAGGCTACAGCTTTCACATAGTACTTATTGTGTGCTTAATGTATAATTTTAGGTACTTTATGCTTTTTCCATTAGTAGGCTTATTTTTCTAAACACCTTCGCTTTTCTTTATTCGGCGAGATTAACATGTGATTAGCTTATTTGCATATACTTGTAGCAGACCTCTTCATGGATAACTGCTACGTAACTGTGAAATCCTGGACTATGAATACTACCTGTGCTCTGAATACTGCTCTGTGAAGTCAGCATCATGTTTGACAGCTTCATATATTTAATTCATATTTGAATTTTAAATTGTTTTGAGTTGATTTTTCTCATGGTGCTTCACCCAGCTTAAAAATCTTGCTAGTTTTCTTATGGGCATCAGATATTTCTTAAAAGTGATGTACCCACAGTTTAACTGTCTGTTTTGTTGAGGGAGGAATTATGACACAAATAAGTGTGCAGACTGTGCTACATTTAATAAGAAGAGTTGAAACAGGAGAGTAGGGGAGTTAAAGGCTTTTTATGAACATGGAAGGCTCCTGTCTCTTATTCCTGCTCCTTTGACTTATACTTCACTTCTGTATATACTGATGTTGATGATAACATTCCCAGTCACAGCAATTATACTATGGCTGCAATGTGGACCTTCATCTTTTTTTTGTTTTCCCATGTGTTTCCACTGGCATTTTATGAGGACTATTGTTTCACCTTATTTACATTGTTCTTCATGAAAATAAAGCTTCTGGCTCGCACGTATTTATGGTTGGTATTCTCCTTGTGCATTATGAGGTTTGTGGAGCTATTTGGCTAGTGAAAATGCAATCTTTGCCATTTCCAAGGAGTACTTGATTAATTTTTTATGTATCTTTCTGATGTTACAATATTGCAATATTCTCATAATTTGGTGTTTCGTTATTGCTTATTACATTGCATTCTTTGTTATTTTCACCAGCGATGTAACTGTACTTATTTCTTGGTGGTTAAAGATGATAATGAGTGCCCAAAATGTTTTTGTTGGTCACTAACTCCCCATCCACCCAGTCAGGTTCCTGTTAGCCTCTCATCTATTGAAGTCACCTCACTAGTTCAGCTGTCAATCGTCATGGTTAGGCAACACTTTGGGGAGCCCCCCTGTTACTAGACATTATGGTGCATCTGCATTCTTACTATTGTCACCCTATTTCCAGGTTCATCTGTGAGACACAGGTACATTACACAGCCCCATTAGTTCCTTGTCATCTCAGAACACAATCAGCCATCCATTCCCTATTCATGCAGGCAGCTTACCCTTGACCATATTGTAGCCAGATTCCATAGCTCCTTTATTTGTTTGCTTCCCCCACCACCAGGAACTTGCTTGATGGCTCCACTATTGGCATACAACCAGCCTATTTATTCTGAGATTATGACAGATGATTATTCTCATGCTATGGTCTGCTCATTCCTGTGCAGGAATCCCAATCAGCTCTCTACTCTCTGCTCTCTGGTATGAATCAGAGTGGGATAGCTTGTTGGTCCTGGCCTACTCTCTATCCCTTCTGGGACCCCCCCCCCCCAGTAACTCCTCCAAACTCTGCTATTGTTGTCTCCTATGAAGGGTCTCTGCTGCCGAGTTCTCCATGTCTGTCGGTATGAGATGTACTGTGGCAAAGTAGGATTCGCAGGCTTGAATACCATAATGTAACACGTATTGCTGTCACTAGGTATCACCTTTTGGTGACCTAGAGGCACTTTCTACTCCCTGGATGGGTGAGCTGACAGTTAACACTCACTCCCATCCTGCCCATCCAGCTCCTACAGGTGCTGTTTGAACTCAGGTCATCAATGTGTAGTTAAGGATCTATCCCTCTACATCAGAGAGCTGACATTATCATCCTGCCCATTTCAACACGTCTCCACTCTATGAAACAATTTCCACTCTGAAATTATTTTCATCAGTGGCAGATCTCCTCTGTCTCAAGCATCAGCACAATCACCTTCATGACTGGTTCCCAAGAAGGCAACCCAGTTCCCAATAGATTATCCTTGCCATAGACTACTATGGTTTCACAGCTTGCCTACTGGCCAACTAGCTTAAGAGTTTCACTGGTTCAGGTAGCGCAGCTCTTCAGTCCCATTGGATGTCTCAGTACTAGTTAGCCATCTTCCCCCAATCAGTGAAATAGGCTATCTTTCAGAAGACCTTACTGATTAAATTCAGAGCCATGGCTGATCTCCTATTAGGTGCTCATATATCTGTATTTTAATACCATTTTCTCACTGTGGCTTTTAGTTCTTTATTTACTAACCACTTTTGTTATGAAGATATTGTGAGAGTATAAGTTCAGCAATTTGTTCCAAACTGTAATATGATCTAAAGAAATCTGAAGGGCAGAAAAATTGTTCACCATCCAAAGAATGTTGCAATAAAAGACAGTCAGTTTGATATCACCAGTGTGCTTTTTTTACTTATATTGTTCTTTCTCAAGTGTCAGAGCACTACAGTTATAACATATTATTGTTTCAGTCTGAGTCTGTCAGAACTCTTAACCTCTATGAGTACTTTATGCCAGATTAATACCAGAATACTTGAGAACTGTTTATCTATTTTTGGTAATTGTGAAGCCAGGGATAATGCCAGGCTATAAGAAAAACAAAATGTGAATCCAAAGATAAGGTAACTCAGTTAAAATGTAATGTATTATTCTCTCTTTCTTTTTTCTTGCATTAGTGTGTCCTTGTCTCATAACTTACAAATGTATGACTTTTGTCTTCTCAAATATGAAAGAACAATGAATGTATTTTAAAGTGTGTTGGATCACCAGACTTGCCGTTTCCTCTTCTGATTGTAACAAGAAAGATGAAACACCAGGAAATACATTTCTTTTGAGATGTAATTGCTATAATTACTAATGTACTTAATGACTTGCAGGGTGCATTCAGGATTTATGGGTATCCCAAATAAATGTGAATGGCAATCTTGGTTGCTATGACAAGCAAAAGAACTGGTCTACCTACCTGTTTTCTCCAGAAACAGGATGATGATGTCATAGACACCTGGTGCTGAGGAAAAGCTCTGTATACTACTGTCTATGTTTCAAATAGAAGATAAGCTATATTGACTTATCTGTGTGATTATCCATCTGGGAAAGATAGATTATAAACTTATCTAACTTATGAGTTAAGTACTGTATTTTTGTACTAAGTGTTAGCCGAGGAATTTATGTACTGAGAGCTTATTTTTTTCTGTATGCATCCTGTTTATGTTTATTGTATTTTATTATTGCTCTGTGTGTCCCATCATATGTATATTTTACTCTGTATTTTCACAATTTTCTTTATTTAAGTACAATTAATTTATTAACATTGAAATCCTTCCAACTTTCATTTATGTATTTATTTTACTGATGCATTGCTGTGTATCTAAAAAGAAAACAAGAGTTATTCACACTGTTATTTAACAAGCTGTATGGCACGTGTCCCATTAGACTGCTTATGCCTACTCCGAGAAAGAGAGAGAGAAATATTAATTAGTATTTATATTTGGCTTGATTTAGAGCAACCTGCAATGGAACTGTCTCTGGCCCTATTCCAAGGTGGTGACAGTACTACCATATCAGAAAGAGGAGGAGAAAGACTGTGGGTAATCACTGAATTCTGCCAGCCTTCCCTGGGATGTGTGTGTGTGTGTGTGTGTGTGTGTGTGTGTGTGTGTGTGTGTGTGTGTGTGTGTGTGTGTGTGTGTGTGTCTAAATATTTTGTATGAAAGGCAGTTACTATGGGTAAAGAGGCACTGAAAGGTATTGGTTTGCAGGCAGCAGAAAAGATGGGGTCCTGGGAGTACTTGGCCAAAGACACAGATCTGTAAGTGGCATGTCTGCAGTCCATACTAGGTGTGTAGGTTGGAAACCCATACCCAGGACAGAAGTGCAATTTCCCTTTATGCTCTTGGGATCAGGTTGTAGTCAGTGAATTAATTATTGAGACTGACTTGTGTGCACTTTCTTTTTTTGTAAACACCTTTATCAAATTATCCCTTAAGACACAAGCAAATATACATTAACAGAGTAGAAAACAAACCATCTTAATATTTTTTCCATTTACATACATTATACACCACATATCTTTTCTTTTTTGGAACTATTCTCAGTCCAACAATATATAAATTTCTGAATTTCTGCCTTCCCTTTAAATTCACTCCTCCTGCCCCCGAACATTATTCTGCATGTACTGTTCCCACAATTTTCATTTATTTCTATGTAATTTGCTCCTTTCCTTTTCTAAAGATCCCTCTTCCCATTTCTTTCATATCTTTTACAATTTTCAATACTTCAGATACAGTTGGTTTAGACTTTGATTTCTATTTTCTGTAATTGCTTTTATGGCAGCCAACAGAATTAAGCTTAATAAGGCCTTCCTCTCAGATTTTTTGTCCCAGCTCAAAAGAATAATTTCCTAAGTTACAGCCATTGACTCCCCAATATTTCTGACAGAGTATTCTATAGAATTATTTTAAATCTGCCAACTAATTACACTCCCAAAACATATGTTACCAGTTACTCTTTCTTCCCTGTCACACCTCCAATATTTGCTATCTGAGGAAAATTCTGCTTTGAGTATAAAATACATATGCAGACACTAGCAAAGACCCTAAACCTTCTAAACTTTGTTACATCCTTGGGATTCATACATAACGTCCTCCCATTGTTGTTTTGTAAATTGCTTTTCCAGTCTCTTTTCCCAGTCTTTAATAACCTCCTCTGATTGATTCTTATAGCTATCATGTAGTATTTTATATGCCCTAATTATCCCTTTTTTAACAGCAGCTTTTGTTCACGATTCAACTAAAACCTCCACCAGAGCAGGTCTTTCACTTAAGATTCCCCTATCCCTTTCACTTTGCCAATACTCTGACATCAATCCCCAGTCATGAAGGCAGTCTCTAGCCTGCATTCCAAATGTCTTCTTGGCCTCATCACACTCTATTACCCTTCCCTTTCTGGTTATTTGCTCCCAATAACTTGATTCCTTGCTCATTTTTTTCCAGTAAATACCCCTACTTGTAGTCATCCCTATTGCCATTATCTCCTTTATTTATTCTTATGTTGGCTTAGTTCTTAGAATACTTTCTGCTACTTTATTAATGTAATATTCTATATTGCTGTTTTTATTCTCTTTAAAGATCTGCTTCCAAAATCCCACTCTCTCTCTCTCTCTCTCTCTCACTCTCTCTCTCTCTCCTTATTTCTTGAATTTCCCCCACTTCATTATCATCCCTTTACACTTTGAAATTATATATTTCTGCTTGTGTTCTGCATCTGAGCCTTATCTCTGTAACTCTAAAATATCCTTTCAAATCAGGTACTCCTAAACTACCTTGTTTTATTGGAAGAATCAACTTATCTGACTTGACCCTTGCCCTCTTCCCTTCCTCGATAAAATCCTTCAAATTTTTGTTAATTATTTCCACAACTTCTCCTCTGGTTGACAAAAATATTTCTGACCTGTATATAAAACTAAAAGGACTAAAAACATTTTCACTCTTTGCATCTTGTTATCCATATCCATAAACAAGAGCTTCCAGTTTCTCAGTTTTTGTATTATGTTTTCTTTAGTCTCTTCCCACATATTCTTAGCTTTCGTAACAGAATATTTTTTAATACATACTCCTAAATACTTCATTTTATCGTGTCCCTATAAATATGGGTATTTCTAAATCAATTCATATGTGGGTGCATAATTTCCAGGTACAAACTTTGTTTATCTTCATTATTTTTATATACCAAAAGACTTAGAACTGTTTCAAAATGTTCCACAGCTCTGAGATATCCTTTTCTGGCTTTATCATGTACAAAATAACATTGCTTGCAAATAAAGCCAATGTTTCTTGATTACTATACCAATTATATCTTCAAATTTCTGAGTCTCTTATTTTCTTTGTCAGTGACTCTAAATTTAATGCAAATAACAAAGGGGAAAGAGGACACCCCTATCTGTTTCCTATGTTCAGACAGAACATATCAGACAGGAACCCTCCCACTTTATTTTTCACATTGAGTCCTTCATATACTCTCCTAACCTAAGTATTGTATCAGGGAATGCAAATGCTTCCATTTCCCTACTCTTAAAACCCCAGCATACTCTGCTGAATGCTTTCTCTGCATTAAGACCCACCAACAATAGTGACATTTTCTTACATTCTGCTTCATTCTGTGTTGTAATTGTTCTGTTAATGTTGTCAGATGTTTGCCTCCCCTGCACAAAACAGCATTGATACATATCTATCAATTCTGGTAACCTTTGCCATTCTCCTAGCTACTATATACATATACATTTTATAATCATGGTTTAAATTTGAAATGGGTCTATATAAAGCTAGACCTGATGGGTCTTTTCTATCTTTAGGTATTACAACCAGCTTTTTTTTCCAAGATGTTTGGAAATGTTTGAATGCTTCCCCTTCTTTTAAAATACTGCTAAAGAAAACCTTCCAGATCTTTATCACTTTTTTCCCTCCTAGCATCCAAATTTCCATAAGAATACTTTCTGTTCCTGGAGACTTTCCTGCAGATTGATTATACATCACAATGTTTATCTCATCTCCTCCTATCTTAACTGTTAATTAATGAGCCACATCTATCTCTAATTTTTGGCATAATTAAATCTTCCATAAATATTTCCATTTTTTCTCTTTCCTGGCTTCCACATTTCTTTGCTTTATGCAATTTTTCATAAAATTTCTGAAATATCTGTAATACCGCTTCATGATCACTGGTTATTTTTCTTGTTATAGGCCCTATATGTTTGTCAACAACCCTTTCCACTTTCTATTGCCCAAGTCACTGTTCTAAAAGTTTTTGTGCTCTGGAGTTATTATCAAAAACATTGCTTAACAACACTATTTCTAAACTCATGCATAATATCCAGATACTCCCTGATTTTCTCTTTAGCACTCTGCAGCTGAATTTCTTGTTGTTCAGCAAGATTCCCCTTATTCTGCAGTACTTGAACTTTTGTCAGACCCTGTAAATAATTCATATTAATTCTTAACCATATCTTTCTATTTTATTTCCTCCCTATTTTAAACTAAATTTTTATTTTATCCTACTCACTAGCTTTTACTTATGAAGAAATTTCTATCTTCAGTAATAACTTTTGAATTATTTCCACTACCCCTTCTTTAAATTCTCTTTTTAACAGATAGGTGGGGATAGTGCCAGTGTCTCATTTTTACTTCATTACCGTGCATTTTTATCATTGTTTTTACTGGTAGATGATCTGAAGTAGTTACTGTATGTATGTTGAAGCTTTCAATTAAATGCACATGTTCCTGTGAAATATAATTTCTGTCTAGTCTAGCCTGGTTATTGTAAATTGGGGATTAATGTGTGAATTATCTCTGAATTCCTACTAGTGAATTCATGTTTTCCACACCAAATATTTCTTTTTTTTTCAAAAATCTACCCTGTTTATTATATTTCCCTTCTAGGTCTCTCAGATACATCATCCTCACTGCTGCAAATTAAGTTCCATTCTCCACCTATAAATAATATTCCCTGCTGAAATCTGATTATTTCTACCAAATTATTCTTAAGCTCCATAATAGCAGCTATGCTGAAATATAAATACATGCCAGTATATTCTTTCTCCCTTGCCAATAGCCTCTTTCTACCACAAATCTACCATTATTATCTTTTTCCCCTCTTCTATCATGAGTGGAGCTCCTCCGGCATAGTTATTCCCCTTTTCCTTTGTCTCTAATTTTCTGCTGAATATGCAGCATGAAATACTTCCTTTATCAAATTCCCATGCTTAATTCTTTCCAAGTGTGTCTCCTGCAGCACTGGTATTTGCACTCTGCATTTTTAATATAATTCAGTAGTCTTTCCTTTTTGACTATACCTATAAGGCCATTTATGTTCCAACATAATAGAGATAGTGTAGCCATTATAATAAGAAGTTATTGCTTTTACCTATTATACATGGCAGTTTTTTCTGAATGTGTGTTTTCCCTTTCTGTTAAAAGCATACAGTACTGTTTGGTGGGCTGATCTTTTATACAGTTGTTTCATGGCATCTCTATTTGAACCCATATCAAAATTTTCAAGACTTTTTGTTTTATTGAAAACCCTCATGCAAAAAAAAACTAAATATATTTTCAAAACACCCCCATAACCTATTAACTTTGAGCAAACACACAAAACTATCTAGATATATTTAAAAAATGAAATTTAACCCTCCAGATAGGAACAATTTCCCCATATTGACAGCTGACCCATAGGCATTACCCAGCCTAAAATTAAGGTTACTCTTGCCAAAGCACATGTTATAACCTGTGCTAATACTTTCACTAATTGGTGTCTCTTTTTTCTTATCCCTATCCCGATTCTAGATGTGAAAAACAGTTTGTATGTTTTCAGTAAACAACTTTTAGCCCTAAAAAACTGTACTGGCTAGTTTTTAATAAAACAAAATTATACACTGTTCTATTAAATGTATTAAAGTATTAATGCTGCTAGAGAAGTTATTTCTTGCTCACTTCCAATAATTTCAAACTTTATTTTTCACTGAACTGCTTGCCCTTTTACCTTTAAATTTTGTATTTCCCTCAGCGAAGAATACTCAGAATGCTCAAGATTAATTTCTTGCACCTGCAGACAGCTTGTCTGTATGGAAATGTAGTCCTCAATGAGAGAAAAAAAAATGCAGGTACACAAATTCCCTCATTATAATTTTGACTTAGCACAGAACAGAATGTACAACTGCTTTCAGATGCAGAGTTCCTAATTCCTACTGAACATTTGTTAATGGAGAAAAGCAAGCTATCATTGCATATGCTAGAAACTTAGCACTTCTCATAGCTTTTAACCTTTTGTCTTATTCTTCAATTCTACTTGTTTACAAAAACTCTCGTTTATAAAATAGCCCAGGGGCATTAATTCAGACATTCACTTTTTGCAAAAATAAGAGGAAACATCTCAGTTCTACATATAATATAATCAGTACACTTTTACACCCCATCCCCATTCCAGCAGCCCAAGATCACAACATTTTAACTTAAATTTGCTTTTGTCCAGGCTTTGTTCTCTTATTATATTGTAAAGCCTATATTTCATACAACTAAAAAACAAAGCACTTGTTTTCTTTAATATCTTTATCACATAAAACAATCACTGAAAAGACTCCCTCACCCCCACATTTAAAATACACACATGCAGTTTATATCATGAAATATTTTATGCAAATAATATTAAGAACAACAATGGTTTACTTACATTTGCTTTTTTCCCCTTTTAGTAGCATTCTAAACATTAACGGCATAAAATGGGATAAATGCTTTACAGTCCACCAACAAGTTTAACAAAGTCAGCAAAAGTATGATCTTTCTCAACCACTTTTTCTTGTAAAAATATATTTCACAAATGTGATTGATGCTTTCTAACTCACATTTATTCACCACTTTCAGTGTTGCTGATCTTTTTCCTGTTAATCTTCATCTCCCAACATCAGACTCTGGTTCAAGTCCAAGATACTCCTGATTCCTGCAGTTGACTCCTTCACTTTTTTCCTGCCTCTCAAACATTTTCCTTTCTAACATTTAAAAATGTTTCACTGGCAAAATCCCTCTATAAGCATTATTTTCATAAGAATGAGAAGTAGAGTCCCATTCTATTTACTAGCTCATTTTTTGGATAAATCTTTGTATTTTCTCCTTAGCCTGTTCTGCATCAAAAACTGCCTTTGATCCTCCATGTAAACATATTCTGAAGACAGCAGCTTGAGTTTGACACCTGTCTGTCAACATTCCCACATTACTGTGATAATTTTTCTTCTCTTCTGTCTGGTATACAGTAAATAATAATTTACCATAAACATTCTGCTGTCTCTAATTTTTAATACTTTTCCCCAATGCCACAATTTTGTCAGGATCTTCTCTTCTGCTGGTATGAGTGCATCTTTACTAATATAGGTCTTGGCTGCTTTCATGTGGCCAGGTTTGGAGCATACACTTGATGTGCCCTTTCAATTAACAAATCCTGCTGTGGAATACCAGTCCAATTGCTTATTTGTGCTTTCATAAAATTAATACAGTATGTTCCTTCCATTTTCTCTGGTACAGCAGAAAATCTCAAGTTGTCTCTGTGTTCCCATTCTTCTAACTCTACCATTTTTGAAACAGGTCTTCTTGAGAAGTTTCATATTCCGCCAGTCTTTTCATCATGTCAACCTCTGATTTTTGCAGTTTTATCAGTTCATCTGATTAGCTAGTTAAAGCTTCTTCTATTTTTCCAGCGTTTTGTTGTTTGAGTTGATATACTTTTTCATTGTTTCATTTATTTAATCACCTCTGACTGCATTTAATTTATTTTTGTTCTAAATTACCAGAAGCCATCTATTGTACCAAAACTGAAGCTTGAACTGCATTTTGCTGAACAACGGCATGATTCCTGAGAGTCAGTGTTTTCTCTTTACCTTTTCTAGTTGATTTTTTCAAGTTCTCTACATTTCGTCTTTGCTGGCATCCAAACAGTGTACTTACTAGCCAGTAACTGAATTTTACTCTAGCTGGCAAAATTACTAGCTCTTATTTCTCAGTTTCTTTTTTCACGTTGGGAGAGTTGAAATTAAGCTGTTGATCAGTGTAAACCCATCTTGGAAGTCTAGAGGATAGCTATTCCTGATGACACAGAAGACATAGGAAGGTCAAAAATGAGATGTAGGCGTCCTGCAAACATGAAGCCCCTCCCTCAAAAACATGCATGCAATAATATTTCTGAGTCTTACATGATTTGTGGTTTGTTGAACAAATGTTGCTGCATCATTTATATTGTCTGTATTTGTCAAAGGAAAAATATACTTTAAAAATGATCAACACACGGTAGGTTCAGGTTAAGGCACTTTAATCTTGCAGCAAGGAGACAAAAACTTGCTAATACAGAGTTTGTCTAACTAGAATCAGGAAATACCAGCATTTTTATACATTTTCTAATAAGACATTGCCTACCAAGCTGACGTAGCAGATCACAAGTTTTAACATCATCATTACATAGCAGTTGTTTTCATGCTTTTCTGCTTGTACTATCAATTTTTGTGAGAAACTTCCTAAGAAAAACAATGTGGCCTTGGCTACCACCGGTTAGATATATGCAATGTTACCATTCAAGGTACTACGGCTAATTTGAGCACAAAGCAAGTATAGATTGCAGTTCGTTTCTTCAACAGTTCTTTGTCCATCTTTATCTCTTCCTTCTGCAGCTGTGCATGTTCTCATACCACGAACAGAGCTAATTGTTCAAAATCATAGCATTATAGAATATAGCATTGTTCATTCTTTGCTTCCTGACCTAGCAGATAATCACCTGTTTTTCAAGTACATTTCCAAAAGGCATAAACATGAATTTTGCTGTGCTAGCAGTTACTAGGTCAGAGGGCATCTTGCAAGTTTCAGAAAGCACGCTGCAGTTTCAAAAGCATCTTTTAGTCTCATATAAAACTAAGCTGTGTATAAAATGGTGTATATAAAATAGAATGAAAAACGTGTTAACTCTTTTAGCTTCTAATTAGCATTAAGCACACACATTAATGCATATTTTTCTAACAGTATTGTTTCACTTTATTTATTGCACCAAAGAATGAATTCATTCATTAATATACATGTATTGTGTAATATATTCTTAATATGTTGCATTTTGGTAATATATTTTGCAGTACTTTCTTTACAGCCTCCAGCAACTGCAAAGCAGTTAACATTTGTCTGGTTGTAATACACTAAATTTTTTGAGGGGTGATCAGATCCATCTGATCTTCAGCATCCATTATGTAGCCATTGTTGTACATTACTGTGATACAGTCTTCTCTACAAGATCATATTGTAAAGAATTTCTGACTTTAGTTAAAAACATTTACTCTGCCAGTTGGTGCCAGAGGACTAAAGCTCCAACTTGTTAATGAGATTGCCCCTGTGACAAGGGTGCAAGGTTTGAATCTTTCCACCTACATTTACCTACTGTATGACATTGAGAAACTCACTTAACCAGACAGTGCTTTTGAGCAATTGGGAATTTGGGCTATGCTTCTTGAAGGTCTTCAGGACTGTATGAACCAATTATCATTGTTTGCCAGCCATTCCCTTATGCATAGTTGATCTATTTCAGGAAGTGTTATGGCAATATCACTAGCAACCCATTTTTAATGCAACATAGATAATTTATTCTTAAGTGGAGCATGTGCTGCATTTGTAGAGGAAGCACTGAAATGCAAAGTTTTTTTTGACAGCAGCATCCTCTGCCAAGTAATGGGACACTGGGATGGATGAGGGGGATGGGCCTGACCCCTTACCCTTCCTAGGGTCCCATTTGACCATGATCTATCTCTGCCTTCCCAGTTACCAAATTCAGTAGATAAATGACAGATAAAAAACGTGTGGATTTCATGACTTCTCACAGTAGGACCTGAGAAAGTAAAAAAAAAATGTTTGACTAAAATTATAAAAGAAATAGATTTTCCTGCAGTTGTCATCCCCTGCAACCCACTGCCTGGTGTAGCAGACCTATCTGTCTGGCCCTTCCTGTAGCTCTGATCTGCCACTTTTGGCACCAAAAAGGGACAGCGCTGTCTGAAGAGTTGCTGTCTCTTTATAGCCAGGTGCTTTTTGAAGGCCAGGCTATGAGACTGCAACCACTTGTCTGTGAAGATAAATGACTGCTGGAAAAATCAGGCTGTAGAAAGGGTCTCCACCTTTGGTTCTGCATAATTGTATGATCTATGAGAAAAAAATAAATGTATGATGGCGAAGTCATTTGAGCAATAAAGGTTGCCAATTTCACTCCCCTTGCTTGCCTGTTCTACAAGCTCTTTTCTATCATGATTATTATTTCTTACACTGTGATTTATTGTTGCTATTATTTGCATCTCATAAGTGTTCTTAGAGATGTCTCACTCAAAAGAAATTATTTGAATGGCTGCCACTGCTGATTATATAGGGGACTTGTGGTACCCAGTGTTAGTACAATCCAGCGAATGATACTAGGAATGGGTCACACAGAATTCGAGCACTTGTGACTTGTATCAGCTCATACAGATGGTGTATGTCTGCATTCTAGTACATGAAACTTGAACTGGCTCCATAGCCAGCCTTAGGCATAGGCCAACTAGGCAGCTGCCAAGGGCACCGATCGAGCAGGGGCACTTTTCCAGTATTTATTTGGTGTAGGTAGACCAGGATGGTGGGCACCAAGTGGTGTGGTGGGGGCTGCTATGGAGCCCTTTTACCTTGGGCACTAATTGACCTAAGGCCGCTACTGACTGGCTCACATGGAATTATATGGCTGCATTCTAGCACATGAGACAAATGTTGGTCCACTGAAGTGATATAGGCAGTATTCTAGCATATGGGACAAGTGTTGGCTCACACAAGTGATATAGCCGATATTATAGCATATGGAACAAGTGTCAGCTTGCACAGGTAAAGTTTGTCTGCATTCTAGCACATGGGACTTGTGTTGGCTCACCCAGGTGGTATCTGCCTGCATTGTCACTCACACAGGTGATATACGGGCACAGTATAACAAAGAGAACAAGTCTTAGCTCACACTGGTATTATATAGCTGCATTTCAGCACATGGGACTAGTATCATCTCTCACTGGTGGTATATGGCTGTATTATAATGCATAGGACTAGTGTTGGTGTGCACTAGTGCTGTATGGCTATATTCCAGCACATGGGAAACATGCTGATTCCCACAACTGATATATGGCTGTATTTTAGGATATGAGACAAGTGTCAGCTCACACAGGTAGTGAATGTCTGCATTTTACTGCATGAAACTAGTGTTGGTTCACACAAGTAAAATATGTTGGCCTTATAGCACATAGGACTTGTGTGTTCCCACAAGTAGTATGTGGCTGTATTGCAGCACATGAAGGGTCAGATGCTGGCGTCCTCTCCTGCCCAGTTGGTGAATCTGGGAATTCTGAGACAATGTTACAATTGCCTCATGTACACAGACAACCCTCTCCTCCACCCACGTAACACTAACACTTGTGAGAGATGCAGCTATTTAGCCAGACTGGAGGCTGAGCTCTCTCAACTCAGGACTGGCAAGACCAGGCAGGAGGAGAAGGCAACTACACACACACCACAATACCAGTCTCACATAACTCAACCACACCACTGAATCAAACACATAAACACACTAAGACATACTCGGAGGCTCTGAGTAAAAATTTACCTAAACAGCAGAGGCCTCCAAAGCAGACACCCAAGCAACTGCAAACTCAATACACCACACAAACAACACATAAACAACAAAATCAGTGTGCAAAGCAGTCACTGCCCTTAAGGCCAAATACAACACCAAACATACTTGTCATAGGTGACTCCATAGTCAGACACACTGACGTCCCGCTCACCAGACTGAGTAAGGAGAAGGTCACAGTAAGCTGCCTGTTGGGCTAGAATCCGCCACATAACACAAGCACTCAGGTCTCTCAACAGCAGGTACAAGTACGACTCAGTCATTGTCCACGCTGGTGTCAACGACCTGAGACGTACCTCCTTGGACTACATGAAAAGAGACATTGAGGAGCTCTCTGATTATGTAGCCCAGGCAGGTTTGACCCTGACCTTGAGCAGTATCCTACCTTCACCTAGAATGATGCCACAATACAGTGATAAGATGATCAGCTTTAATAATTGGCTTAAATTCTGGTGTCATTCAAAGGGATCAATGTCTGTCTGCCTGGGATGACATGCTGGACAAGCCACACTGCTTCGCAAGGGACGGCTTGCACCTGTCACCCCTAGGCTTCCGGATATTGGCAAAGGCTCTTGCCAGCCCCTAGTGCCTTTTTAGGCAAGGCTCAAATTCTAAACCTACCACCCTAGAACACAAAAAGTAAAAAACTAAGGGTAATGCTGCTCAATGCCAGAAGTCTCAATCTCAAGATGCACGCACTGAGGCCCTTCTCAGTATGGAGAACATCGATGTCTGTGCTGTGACAGAAACCTGGTTCAAGGCTCCTGAGAGCACCCCAGCACTATCAGGTTTCACCTCATATCATGCGTTCCGGCCCCAAAATCCGGACAACACCAAGAAAGGAGGGGGGGGTGTCCATATTCATAAAGGACACCCACACCTCAAGGTTGGTGGCAATGCACGATGCATCGGAGACCATCCAGGTGCAATTAACCATAGGCAAGACTGCTCTGCAATTTGTAGCATGTTACAGGCCACCCTCTCAAACTCAGGAACCTCACATGGCCTTCCTGAAAACAATGGAGGGAATAAATGTATCTCCAAACACCATCATACTAGGTGACTTCAACTACCCTAATATAGACTGGGAACACTACTCAAGCCCAAACACTCTAGCCCAAAGGTTCCTGGACTTCATAAACTCAAATGCCATGGAACAACTAGTCACCATCCCCACAAGAGGAGAAAACATACTTGATCTCATCATCACGAACATGGGATCACAATGTTCAACACCGGAAGTATACCCTTCGCTGTTGAGATCAGATCATAAACTAATCTCACTGGAGGTCCTCATCCCGCCCCCACCTGAAATAAAAAAGACCACAGTGAAAAACTTCTCAAAAGCCGACTTCACACTTCTAAAAACGAGTGTGGTCTCCTTTAAGGCCCCTGAGCCAGTGGTAAACATCACTCAAACCGCTGAATCACTTACAAATGCCTTCTACCAGCACCTACAGGACTGCATGGATCAGGCAATCCCAAACAAAACTAAGACTCTTTGTACCAAAGGCAAGCGTCCAGTCTGGTGGACCCCAGCCATAAACAAGCTCTACAACAAAAGGAGGAAGCTACTACAAGATAGAGCAAAATCCTTGAAAGGTAAGACACCTTTGATCATTATAAGTAAAACACTAAGAGCTCTCATAAAATCATCCAAGGCAAATTTTGAGAGAAAAATCGCCAAGGACTCAAAAGACAATCATAAGGCCTTCTTTAGCTATGTTAGAAACCTAGGGGGAAACTCCCAGATATGCTCAGAATTAGTTCAAAATGATGTGAAGATTACTGAACCTACACACATTGCCAACATACTGGCTGACAGGTTCAGTGCAAACTTCTCCCCTCCCCCAAAAGGAGAGATATCTATACCAGAGGATTGTAGCCCCCAAACATCTCCAACGCCCAGGTGAGAACTGCTCTCTCCAAAGCAAAAACACAGCATCCATGGGACCGGATGGTGTCCCCGGCTGTGTGCTCCACGAACTCAATGAGGAATTAAACCCGCAGTTAGGACAGCTGTTTAATCTTAGCCTCACCTCAGGATACGTAGCCAAGGAGTGGCGCACGGCGACTGTGGTCCAACTTCACAAGGGCGGTGCCTCCACCGACCCTGGAAATTACCGTCCCATTAGCTTGACAAGCCTTATCTGCAAAGCCATGGAGAGGATCATAATGGAACTCATAAATAAAGACATAGGGAACTTGCAGACTTTGGATCCAACCCAGTTTGGCTTTGTCAAAGGCAGATCATGCCTTTTAAACTTGGTTGACTTTTTCGAGACAGTCACCAAGGCCATTGATGAGGGAAAGGCAGTCCATACAGCCTACCTTGACCTGGCAAAGGCCTTCGACACAATACCCCACTCGGGTATCATCGAAAAACTCATCAGCTTGAATGTAAACCCATACATCACAAGATGGGTTGCAAACTGGCTAAGTGACAGAACCCACAGGGTCAGAGTTGCTGGAGCCATGTCAGACTCAAAGCCTGTCACAAGTGGTGTCCCACAGGGCTCAGTCCTGGGTCCACTCTTGTTCGGCATCTACTTTTCTGAAGTACAAGCAAACACAGGAGGGTTATGGCTGACAAAGTTTGCAGATGACTGCAAACTGGGCCATAGTCGAAAACACATCTGACACAGATATCCTTCAGAAGGGCCTCACAGAAACGGATAACTGGTGCCAGAGCCATGGCCTAAAGTTAAATGCCAAGAAATGCATAGTCATACCCTTCGGGAAAAACAAGGTTACCCCTAGCTACCATATAGGTGGCAATCCACTGAGCACAGAAGAAGTCATCAGGGATCTGGGGACCCAGGTTGACAGTAGCCTTTCGTTTGACACTCATGTTGCTAAAGTAGTTAGGAAAACCTTCTACATTGCCCACCTGATCATGAAGGGATTCACATCTAGATCAAGGGAGGTCATCGTCCCCCTGTACTCATCACTCATTAGACCTATGATTGAGTACAATGCCCCATTCGGAATGTATCTGACCTGACACCTGCAGCAGCTGGAAAGGCCCCAAAAGTTCCTCACCAAAAGGATAAAGGGTCTCAAAAATATGTCTTATGCTGCCGACTGAAAGAACTCCAGCTCTATTCAGTCTCATACCGCTTGCTCAGAGGTGACCTACAGAGGTGACCTGTGCCTGACATATAAGGCCATGTCAAACCCTGATTTGATGAATATGCTTCACCTCAAAAAATCTAGATCCCTCAGAACCACAAGGGCGGGAGACTTAAACCTTGACACGGTTATTAATAGAACATGCTGGAGGGACAGATTCATCACCCAGAGACTCCCTATGCTGTGGAACAAAATCCCGGTACATGTGAGGCAGAGCACCTCGCTGGCCTTGTTCAAGAGGAATCTTGACCAATGGATGGAGGATCGCAGATATACCCCAGGGATTACTTCAGTGTCACTGCTTGACAGAGGCACAGCAAAATAATAGGCATAGTTTTATTCAAACTAAAGGGGTGGCGAAAGCCAAATAACTATGGGCTAGGCTTATAAATGCCCTTGGGCAGATAGCCTAGTATGAACCTATGAACCTATGAACCTATGAAACAAGTGTTAGCTCACACAGGTGGTGTATTAGCTACATTCTAGACATGGAATAACTATTAGCTTACGCAGGCGGTATATGGCAATATTCTAGCACATGGAACAAGTGTTAGCTCACACAAGTATTATATGGTTGTACTGTAGCACAAGGGACTAGCCATGGTTCTTACAAGTGATATATGCTTGTATTCTAGCACATGGGACTACTGCTAGCACACACAGATGATACATGGCTACATTCTACCACATGGGAAAAGTATTGGATCATACAGGGGGCATGCTGCTGTGTTCCAGAACATAGAACTAATGTCAGCTCACAGTAGTGTATGCACGTTTTGTAAAACACAAGGCTAGTGTTGCTTCACACTGGTGGTATATGGCTGTATTCCAGCATATGGAGCTACTTCTGGTTCACACAAGTGGTATTTGGCTGCATTGTAGCACATGGAACAAGGGCTGGTTCACACAGGTGATATAGCTACATTCCAGCACAAGGAACAAGTGTTAGTACATGCAGGTGGTATATGGCTACAGTCTAGCCCATGGAACAATTGTTAGTTCACACAGATGGTATATGGTTTCATTCTAGCACACAGAACTAGTGTTAGCTCACACAAGTTGTGTATATCTGCTTTCTACCACATAAGATTAGTGTTGGCTCACATAGGTGGAATGTGTCCGCATTCTACCACATGGGAATAGTGTTGCCTCAGATATATGACATACTGCTAAAAATAAATGATTATGTTCATTTCTTCACATGGCTATAAAGTTCATATTTGGGGATTACCACCCAAATAACTTTTCCCTCATAAAGCTACTTTTGTAGTAAGAACTGAAGATCTTTCTTAGTTTTATTGTGGCACTCCTTCCTTTTCGTTGTTTATGTTCTTATTGCTATTCCTATCACATTGTTTGCTACTGAACCCTAGCAGGTCTTCACTGACCCTTTAGTGTCTGTGCTTTGAAATTTCCATTGTCGTCTTACCTCCTAACTAGCTTCCCTCACCTTCTCATTTCTACTGTTTCCTTGTATTTTTTCCCTTTAAAAACTGCTAGTGTTTGCAGAAGCTTGTTTTCAGAGATTAATGCTAGAGAATCGCAGTATCAACTGACCGAGCTCAAGGCACTGTTTCATCATAGGTTCGTAGGTAAGTACTAGGCTAGCTGCCCTTGCAGGACATTTTAAGCTTAGCCAAGTTTCCTTTTTGTGAAATCATGGAACTTGGACATGCAGTACAGAGGCTTACATTAATGTGATACAGCTTTAACTCAGTCTTAATGTTGTTAAAGGGTTTACTTGCACAGATGTGTAGGGGAAACTTGTTCTGTTAACAGCATAGATGCAGTGACACATTTAACCCTCGTAGCTGATATGCTTGTATCAGCTTTCATAAGCACATTATCTGATCTAACTTGAACTGATGACATAATATAATTTAAAACTGGCAAAATAAGAAATGATCTTTTGTAGCTTCACAACTACTGTAAGAAGTACATAACAGAATCAATGAAGTTCTAAGGTGGTAAGACCGTTGTCATAAATGAAATGTTTCAGTGTATGTATACAATGCACATCTGGGAAAAATATCTTGAATATTTTTTAAATTGTGTTATGATATGAATAACAATAACATATAATATTGTTATTTTCAAAGCACAGAGGAAAATGCTATGAGCTTATGAAGAGCTGCTTCCTGTGGTCAAGGGTTTGAGTCTCTCAGCCTTCTTTTTCCTTATGTGTAATCATATAGTGCTCTGGGAAAATTGGGCTAGGCTCCTCACTGATTTCCTGGACTACATGACTGGTAACCACCTATGAACCCATGTTTTACTCACTGATTTGTATGACAATAGTCTTAGATTAGTAAGAATCTGCAATATTCTACAGTAAACTCTTTAATAACTGCACAGTCTTTAAAAATATATACATATTCACACTTGCACTTGTTGTTAACACTATCTACAGCTGTTAAAGTGTATTATTTATGATAAAACAAGATACACAGCTATGAGTAATGATATCTTAGATTTTTGATGAGATTTATAGTGCTTCCATTTAAACTAGAAAGGTCAGCTTGTGATTAACTGCTGAGTCAGGGCATTTGATTGCCCTTATAAGGACTGTTTCTCCTTTACAATATTCATGTTCATTCACCAAATGGGAAGTGTTCAAAATAACTACTACTGGTAATACTACAACACAGTCGTGATATTTTGTCTGCATCCTAATTAGCATTTTATGTGCCCTGAGAAGTTTCTGCCAACATCAGCACGTTTCAAACTAAAAGGTCCTTTTAATGTTAAATTAACAGTGCTCACATAGTAATGAGTATGGCTTTTGATTCAGATTACAAAGGCTTCTTTTCTTGGAAATGTCTTTAACATTTTACAGAAACACTACTCCTACTGACGTACACATGAGCCATGCAGCCAAAACTGCCTAATGGAAGGTGAGTGGCAGCAGGTCTGGACAGAGGTCTCATCTTATTTGAAACTTGTTTTACTATATAAAGAAGGGGGGTTGTCATCAGAATCTAAGCAACAAGACCTGGGTAATGGGCTGCTTTTCATGGACTAATGTACCTGCAGCAATACATTTGAAGGTCTATAGAATACAAGAGGTGATGCCATATACCGTTACATTTTTAAACCATCATGAATTTTTTCCAAAAATCTTTGCTTTATCATTATTATCGACATTACGTTTACAGGCCTTGATGTAAATATAGGGCTTCCCCTTTATCACCCCACTATAGTACAGGACAAAACTGACAATTACTTAAATGTGAAAATTCATTAAGGCTGGTAATCTATGAAAGGTAGTGGAAAAAAAAATTAAATTTACTGAGGCAAAAGAGAGTTGGTGATAGTGGGTAGTGAAAGATGAAGAGACTTGAAAATAAGTGTGTGCATTCTGTATGCACATTTGATTTATTTTACTCTGTTTAGAGTTGTTTTGGCAGAGAAGGTGGGAATTCATTTTGCAAACTACATCAAATTTAGACTTCATCCAAAGAGAAAAGCATTAGAATAACAATGGATTGAATGGTGTAAGGAAAATTGATATTGTTGGTGCATGATGGAGCTAGTCTCAACTATTTTCCTGGCTGGTGGGCTCTTCGCATACAGATTCACTCACAACCATCAATAGCTACACGGTGAGCTGCATACCTCTCAACTGTCGAGATTTTTGCCTCACATTTTCGGTTTGTTTCTCATAAAATTGTTCTTTTCTGGTAAATCCTTGTAAAAAAAATTGAGGATTGAAGTCAGAAAATGTGTTTATGTGTGTTTCTTTATACGTTCATAGATTCCAAGGTATATACTAGGCTGACATCCACTAGGACCCTTAAAAACCTAGCTGTGCAACCCAAATATGACCCACAAATTTGCTTTATGTTTGATTTACAGGCTATGATTTACTGACTGCCTATGCCCATCAGAGACAATGGAGCCAGACCAGAGGTGAATTTCCAATTATCCATCCATTGGTCCAAGTTGCAGTTAAATAGGGATAAGGAGGAACTCTGCTTCACATTGATGGGGAGCTTGTTCCAGAGAATGGGAATTCTCCTAGACTCATATTTATCACTCTAACATGTCCTATTTATGTTGCAAGCAAAATGTAGGTATTTTAATCTTAACCCAGTAGTTCTGGTGCTGTTTGTTTTGCAGATGTGCAAACGATTCACCAAAAAATGAGGGTGTGTGTGTGTGTGTGTGTGTGTGTGTGTGTGTGTGTGTGTGTGTGTGTGTGTGTGTGTGTCTGTGTGTGTGTGTGTGTGTGTGTGTGTGTGTGTGTGTGTGTGTGTGTGTGTGTGCGCGTGTGTGTGTGTGTGTTTGTGTGCATACGTGTGTGTGTGTGTGTGTGTGTGTGTGTGTGTGTGTGTGTGTGTGTGTGTGTGTGTGTGTGTGTGTGTGTGTGTGTGTGTGTGTGTGTGTGTGTGTGTGTGTGTGTGTGTGTGTGTGTGCATCTCTGTAGATGCATTTGTGTGAGTGGTGTGCATGTGTATGGGTCTGCAAGACTGTATGTGTGTGTGTGTGTGTGTGTGTGTGTGTGTGTGTGTGTGTGTGTGTGTATGCATGTGCATGCTCATTTGTGGGTATCTGTGGACAAGCTTGCACCTGTGTCTGTGGATTTGTTTCTGATTGTGTGTGTGTGTGTGTGTCTGTGTGTGTGTGTGTGTGTGTGTGTGTGTGTGCGCGTGTGTGTGTGTGTGTGTGTGTGTGTGTGTGTGTGTGTGTGTGTGTGTGTGTGTGCGTGTGTGTGTGTGTATGTGTGTGTGTCAGAGCATTCCTATGTGTGTTTGTGTGTGCATGTGTGAGTTTTACTCAAGCATATACACTGCCCTGTCCCATTCCACCCAAAGATATGACCACATTTGTCTAACATCAGCTTTGAAATGTACAGATATGGTATTTAGTGTACATCCCAGGACACTGTATCTGACAGTATGCAAACTCTGTTCAATGCTTTCTATGCACTTGCAAGTCCAGAGAACACTACTTGTGCAACCTTCTCAGTAAATACCCCTCCCCAGAAGTGACAACTGTCCTTGTTTGAGCACAGTACAGTCCGCAGTCCTGGATGCCATTGTATTACTATACTTCTGTCACTTCAGCATTGATTGCCCTTTAAACTAAACCCCTCACATATGGAATGTGCTGCCCATCATTCTACTGTTATCATTGACTGCCCTCTAAACTAAGACCCCCCCCACATATGGAATGTGCTGCCCATCATTCCACTGTTGTGATTGATTGCCCCTTAAACTAAGACCCCCTTGCATATGGAATGCGCTGCCCATCATTCCACTGTTGTGATTGATTGCCCTTTAAACTAAGACCCCCTTGCATATGGAATGCGCTGCCCATCATTCCACTGTTGTGATTGATTGGCCTTTAAACTAAGACCCCCTTGCATATGGAATGCGCTGCCCATCATTCCACTGTTGTGATTGATTGCCCTTTAAAGTAAAACCCCCTTGCATATGGAATGCGCTGCTCACCATTCCACTGTTGTGATCGATTGCCCTTTAAACTAAGACCCCCCTTGCATATGGAATGCTTTGCTCATTATTCCACTGACTGCCATGATTGTTGCACTGGGCTCCTGCTCAGTACGTTGTGCATTTCCCTGTGCAGCTCAGCTCACTGTGTAGCTATTGATGGTTGCGAGTGAATCTGAATGCGAAGAGCCCGCCAGCCAGAAAAATAGCTGAGACTCGCTCCATCATGCACCAACAATATCAGTTTTCCTTACACCACTCAATCTTCTGACTATTGTATGACTGTTGCTAATTGTTTTTCTAATGCTTTTCTCTTTGAATGGTCTAAATTTTATGTGGTTTGTTCCCACCTTCTCTGCCAAAACCACTCTAAACAAAGTAAAATAAATCAAATTTGCATACAGAATGCACACACTTATTTTCAAGTCCCTTCGACTTTCACTACCCACTATTACCAACTCTCTTTTGCCTCAGTAAATTTAATTTTTTTTCCACTAATTTTCATAGATTACTAGCCTTAATGAATTTTCACATTTAAGTAGTTGTCAGTTTTGTCCTGTACTATAGTGGGGTGACAAAGGGGAAGCCCTATATTTACATCAAGGCCTGTAAACGTAATGTCGATAATAATGATAAAGCAAAGATTTTTGGAAAAAATTCATGATGGTTTAAAAATGTAATGGTATATGGCATCACCTCTTGTATTCTACAGACCTTCAAATGTATTGCTGCAGGTACATTAGTCCATGAAAAGCAGCCCATTACCCAGGTCTTGTTGCTTAGATTCTGATGACAACCCCCCCTTCTTTATATAGTAAAACAAGCTTCAAATAAGATGAGACCTCTGTCCGGACCTGCTGCCACTCACCTTCCATTAGGCAGTTTTGGCTGCATGGCTCATGTGTACGTCAGTAGGAGTAGTGTTTCTGTAAAATGTTAAAGACATTTCCAAGAAAAGAAGCCTTTGTAATCTGAATCAAAAGCCATACTCATTACTATGTGAGCACTGTTAATTTAACATTAAAAGGTCCTTTTAGTTTGAAACGTGCTGATGTTGGCAGAAACTTCTCAGGGCACATAAAACGCTAATTAGGATGCAGACAAAATATCACGACTGAGTTGTAGTAATACCAGTAGTAGTTATTTTGAACACTTCTCATTTGGTGAATGAACATAAATATTGGAAAGGTGAAACAGTCCTTATAAGGGCAATCAAATGCCTTGACTCAGCAGTTAATCACAAGCTGACCTTTCTAGTTTAAATGGAAGCACTATAAATCTCATCAAAAAGCTAAGATATCATTACTCTTAGCTGTGTACCTTATTTTTATTATAAATAATACACTTTAACAGCTGTAGATAGTGTTAACAACAAGTGCAAGTGTGGATACTTATATATTTTAAAGACTATGCAGTTATTAAAGAGTTTACTGTAGAATATTGCAGATTCTTACTAATCTATTTTAGACTGTTGTCATACAAATCCGTGAGTAAAACACAGGTTCATAGATGGTTACCAGTCATGTAGTCTAAGAAATCATTGAGGAGCCTAGCCCAATTTTCCCAGAGCACTATATGATTACACATAAGGCAAAAAAGGGGTGAGAGACTCAAACCCTTGACCACAGGAAGCAGCTCTTCAGCAGCTCATAGCATTTTTCCTCTGTGCTGTGAAAATAACAATATTATATGTTATTGTTACTCATATCATAACACAATTTAAAAAATATTCAAGATATTTTTCCCAGATGTGCATTGTATACATACACTGAAACATTTCATTTATGACAATGGTCTTACCACCTTAGAACTTCATTGATTCTGTTATGTACTTCTGACAGTAGTTGTGAAGCTACAAAAGATCATTTCTTATTTTGCCAGTTTTAAATTATATTATGTCATCAGTTCAAGTTAGATCAGATAATGTGCTTATGAAAGCTGATACAAGCATATCAGCTACGAGGGTTAAATGTGTCACTGCATCTATGCTGTTAACAGAACAAGCTTCCCCTGCACATCTGTGCAAGTAAACCCTTTAACAACATTAAGACTGAGTTAAAGCTGTATAACATTAATGTAAGCCTCTGTACTGCATGTCCAAGTTCCATGATTTCACAAAAAGGAAACTTGGCTAAGCTTAAAATGTCCTGCAAGGGCAGCTAGCCTAGTACTTACCTATGAACCTATGATGAAACAGTGCCTTGAGCTCGGTCAGTTGATTCTGCGATTCTCTAGCATTAATCTCTGAAAACAAGCTTCTGCAAACACTAGCAGTTTTTAAAGGGAAAAAATACAAGGAAACAGTAGAAATGAGAAGGTGAGGGAAGCTAGTTAGGAGGTAAGACGACAATGGAAATTTCAAAGCACAGACACTAAAGGGTCAGTGAAGACCTGCTAGGGTTCAGTAGCAAACAATGTGATAGGAATAGCAATAAGAACATAAACAACGAAAAGGAAGGGGTGCCACAATAAAACTAAGAAAGATCTTCAGTTCTTACTACAAAAGTAGCTTTATGAGGGAAAAGTTATTTGTATGGTAATCCCCAAATATGAACTTTATAGCCATGTGAAGAAATGAACATAATCATTTATTTTTAGCAGTATGTCATATATCTGAGGCAACACTATTCCCATGTGGTAGAATGTGGACACATAGCACCTATGTGAGCCAACACTAATCTTATGTGGTAGAAAGCAGACATACACAACTTGTGTGAGCTAACACTAGTTCTGTGTGCTAGAATGTAACCATATACCATCTGTGTGAACTAACAATTGTTTCATGGGCTAGAATGTAGCCATATACCACCTGCATGTACTAACACTTGTTCCTTGTGCTGGAATGTAGCTATATCACCTGTATGAACCAGCCCTTGTTCCATGTGCTACAATGCAGCCAAATACCACTTGTGTGAACCAGAAGTAGCTCCATATGCTGGAATACAGCCATATACCACCAGTGTGAAGCAACACTAGCCTTGTATTTTACAATGCATGCATACACTACTAGTGTGAGCTGACACTAGTTCTATGTTCTGGAACACAACAGCATGCCCTCTGTATGATCCAATACTTTTTCCATGTGGTAGAATATAGCCATATATCATATGTGTGTGCTAGCAGTAGTCCCATGTGCTAGAATACAAGCAT
This sequence comes from Protopterus annectens, assembly GCF_019279795.1. NCBI lineage: Eukaryota > Metazoa > Chordata > Ceratodontiformes > Protopteridae > Protopterus > Protopterus annectens. Next base: position 663,969,634 of record NC_056733.1, on the reverse strand, counting down.
ATATCACCTGTAAGAACCATCACTAGTCCCTTGTGCTACAGTACAACCATATAATACTTGTGTGAGCTAACACTTGTTCCATGTGCTAAACTGTAGCCCTATATTACCTATGTGAGCTAACACTTGTTCTATGTCCTAGAATATAGCCATACACCAGTGGCATAAACTAACACTTATTCCATGTCTAGAATGTAGCTAATATACCACCTGTGTGAGCTAACACTTTTTCCATGTGCTAGAATGTAGCTACTATACCATCTGTGTGAGCTAACACTTGTTCCATGTGCTGCAATACAGCCATATAGTCTTATGTGCTACAAGGCCAACATATATTACTTGCATGAACCAACACTAGTTTCATGCTTTAAAATGCAGACATCCACTACCTGTGTGAGCTGACACTTGTCTCATATACTAAAATACAGCCATATATCACTTGTGTGAATCAACACTTTTCCCATGTGCTGGAATACAGCCATACAGCACTAGTGTGCACCAACACTAGTCCTATGTGTTATAATACAGCCATATACCACCAGTGAGAACTGATACTAGTCCCATGTGCTGGAATGCAGCTATATAATACCAGTGTGAGCTAAGACTTGCTCTGTTTGTTATACTGTAGCCCTATATCACCTGTGTGAGTGACAATACAGGCAGATACCACCTTTTCCCAATGGTTCTTGGAATTCATAAATTCCAATGCCCTGGATCAACTAGTCCATTGTCCCACCAGGGGCTCCAATATCTTAGACCTGGTCATTACCAACATGGGAGATAGATGCTCCACACCAGTGGTCACCCCCTCATTGGTCAGGCCTGACCATAAGCAAATCACCCTTGACATCCACATCCCACCCCCACCCCCCAGTAAGGAAACCTCCTTAAAAAACTTCTCCAAAGCCAACTTCATACTACTGAAGTCAGAAGTGACAAACTTCACAACACCCACGCAGATGGGATCTGGAAGTTCGACTGCAGAATCCTACACTAAGGCACTGTATGAGCACATCCACTCGTGCATGAATCGTGCCATCCCAAATAGAACCAAGATGCTCTTCTCCAAAAAAAGGAAGCCAATCTGGTGGTCCCCTGCCATAAACAAACTATACAACAGAAGGAAGAAACTGTTGCAGAAAACAGGAAAATCCCAGGATGCAAAAAACTCCTTCACCAGCCTCAGTAAGAAGCTGAGATCCCTCATAAAATCCTCAAAAGCTAGTTACGAAAATAAAATTGCCAAAGATTCCAGAGACAACCACAAGGCTTTTTATAGTTATGTCAAGAATCTAAATGGCAATGCTCAGATCTGCTCTGAGCTACAACAGAATGGCATTAAATATACTGATCCCAAGGATATTGCCAATATCCTGGCAGATCTATTTAGTGCCAACTTCACTCCCCCTCACCCCCTAAAGGGCCCATCTCAATACCAAAAGATTGCCAAATTCCGATAATCACAGCCACACAGGTAGAAACAGCACTCTCCAAAGCTAAGAATACAGCATCCATGGGACCAGATGACATCCCAGACTGTGTACTACATAAACTACAAAATGAACTGGCACCCCACCTAAGTGTCATGTTTAATCATAGCCTCACCTCAGGCTTTGTGCCCACTGAATGGCGCAGAGCTACAGTTATCCCGCTCCACAAGGGAGGATCCACCTTGGATCCCAGAAACTACCTTCCCATCAGTCTGACAAGCCTGATCTGCAAGTGCATGGAATGCATTATCATGGAACTTATAAACAAAGACATTGGCAACCTCCAGACACTGGACCCCACCCAGTTTGGGTTTGTGAAGGGCCGATCTTGTCTCCTGAATCTGATTGACTTCTTTGAATCGGTCTCCAGAGCTGTGGACGAGGGTAAGGAGGTCCACACAGCCTATCTGGACCTCGCCAAGGCCTTCAACACCATCCTCCACTCTGGAATCATAGATAAACTTACTAAGCTGGGCTTAAATCCCTACATCACTCGATGGGTTGCCAACTGGCTTACTGACAGAACCCAGACTGTAAAGGTAGCCAACTCCAAATCCAGCTCCAGACAAGTGACAAGTGGAGTACCTCAGGGTTCAGTCCTGGGACCACTCTTGTTTGGCATCTACTTCTCTGAAGTACAGGCCAATACTAAGGGACTGTGGCTAACAAAGTTTGCAGATGACTGCAAACTGGGAGCCATTATTGAATCCCCAAATGATGTGGATATTCTACAAAAGGGCCTTACAGAAACAGATGCCTGGTGCCAGAGCCACAGGCTCAAGCTTAATGCCAATAAATGTATAGTCATCCCCTTTGGAAAAAAACATGTACCCATGAACTACCACATAGGTGGCAGGACACTAAACATCGAAAGTGTGATGAGAGACTTAGGGACACAAGTGGACAGTGGTCTCACTTTCGATAACCACATCGCCACAACAGTCAGGAAATCCTTCTACGTGGCACACCTCATCACTAAGGGCTTTTCATCCAGAAAAAAGGAGGTCATTGTCCCACTGTACTCATCCCTCATTAGACCCATTATAGAGTATAATGCCCCATTTGGTATGTACCTCACAAGACATCTGCAACAGCTGGAAAGGCCACAGAAATACCTCACTAAAAGAATCACAGGCCTAAAGCAGATGCCATATGCTGATCATCTAAAAAAACTACAGCTATACTCTGTGGCATATTGTGTACTCAGAGGCGATCTCGGCTTAACATACAAGGCCATGTCAAACCCTGAGCTGTTATACATGCTCCACTTAAATAAATCCCAATCCCTCAGAGCCACACGCTCCAGGGATCTAAACCTTATCATCACAATGAACAAAACATGCTGGAGGGATAGGTTCCTGACCCAGAGACTCCCCATACTCTGGAATAGACTGCCCATACATGTCAAGCAGAGCACCTCACTGGCCCTCTTCAAAAGGAACCTTGATGATTGGATGGGAGATAGGAAATTCACCCCGGGGATCATGTCAGTTGCCCTGCTAGACAGGGGCCCAGAGAAGTAAATATTGTGGGAAAAAATTTCCAGGCAATTGTTATGACTAGGCTTGCATAGGCCTTAGGGCCGATAGCCTAGTACCAACCTATGAACCTATGAGTGAGCCAACACAAGTCCCATGTGCTAGAATGCAGACAAACTTTACCTGTGCAAGCTGACACTTGTTCCATATGCTATAATATCGGCTATATCACTTGTGTGAACCAACACTTGTCTCATATGCTAGAATACTGCCTATATCACTTCAGTGGACCAACATTTGTCTCGTGCTAGAATGCAGACATATAATTCCATGTGAGCCAGTTCAAGTTCCATGTACTAGAATGCAGACATATAATTCCATGTGAGCCAGTTCAAGTTCCATGTACTAGAATACACCATCTGTATGAGCTGATACAAGTCACAAGTGCTTGAATTCTGTATGACCCAACTCTAGTGTCATTTGGTGGATTGTACTAACACTGGGTACCACAAGTCCCTATATAATCAGCAGTGGCGGTCATTCAACTCATTTCTTTTCATTGAGACGTTTCTAAGAACACTTAAGAGATGCAAATAATAACACAGACATGCTGATATAATGAAAAACACAGGCATTCATGCTGGCACAATGAAACACACACACACACACACACACACACACACACACACACACACACACTTCCCAATGTCTTTGTGTTAGTTTGTGTGCTGCACTGCAAGCTCCACTATGAAAGTTCTGCAGACTATAGACAAGATGGCGTCATGTTACACAACAATGGAGAGTGCAGTTCAGAAAGTACCTGGATTGTGTTTTTGCCTTGTTATTTATTATTGTGTGCCACTTAATATTTACATCTCTTTACCAATTCATACCCAGTGTGTAACAACACTATCTGCTATACACAGGATTGTGTTGCTGGTAATGCCATTGTTTGCATTTTAAGACAGCTATATCTCCCAGAGACCGCCACTCCTCTGGAATAAGCTCCCACTTCATGTTAAGCAGAGCTCCTCAATGACCTTATTTAAGCACAACCTTGACAATTGGATGGGTGACCATAAATTCACCCTGGGGGTGGCAGCTATGTCCCTCATGGACAGGGGTAGTCAAATTTGATCACAGAATAGCTCTGCTATGTTCAATTAGAGTACATGGATTTTTACACAGTAAGAATTGTAAAGGCCCTCGGACCATTAGCATAGTAAGCTCCTATAAACCTATGAACCTAAGTTAAGTATGGCCATTTTTTACTATGCTCTCTGGGACTGAATGTGAAGTAGTAAAACGTTTAATTTGGATGCTCAATTTGTGAACAGCAGGCGCATTTCGACTAGTTGGCTTTCAGTAGCAGAATTCTGTAGATAGGGAGAAAGAACAGAAAATAGTTTGTATTCCCTTGTTGCCTATTCTGTTTGGTTAAGGAATAATGGAATTAGTATATTTAAGTAAAAGGGCATGGGATGGGGGGCAAAGTCATTCGGATGAGGGGGTGTTTGTTTTTCTTTTGTCTGTTTTAGTCATTAGGTGTAGTTATTGTTTTGTAGTACTTCTATTTCAATGCTGTAGGATCTGATTTTTGTGTTTTCATTGTTTTATCAGGTTGACATTAAATAAATCCACTATTTTCAATTTATTATAAAAATTTTGAATTATTTTAAAGTCCAGCAATGACAGTTTGACCTTCTATTGAACTATATGAGTGTTGAAACATTTTTAGAGGATTTCTGAGCCACTAACAAAAAATGTTTTGTGTTATGGATTCTGATCTGGGACAGCTATGAGCTTCTGAAAGTAGAAATTATGCTGTTTTATACTATTATTTATATTATAGATATTAAGAGAAACAGATACACTGTACAGTATAATGTATGACCAAACATTTTGCATGGAATCAGGCCACTTTATTTGTGCCAAAAAATGTGCAAAAGGTGGGGAATTCTGTTGTGATGAAAACATTTGAGATGAAATAAAGAAATATACAAAGTCTGAATCAACCAAAAATTTCAGGCCTGGTTGTCCACGTGGAGCAAATAGAATGAGAAAACAATATTTCAGACATTTTCCAGAGGTCGAAAGAATTTGAAAATCTAAAATTGTGGTAAAATGTACGGTAAGTAAATACAGAGAGTGCGGTGGTAGATTATGTATTTGAAATATCAGAGGAAAAGGAAGATGATTTCAATTAATCTGAAGACTGTACAGATGTTGAGAGTGTGGGGTCTGCTGATCAGGGGATAATCAACAGAAAGAGGAAGGGGCAAATAATAAAGGAAACAGTTAACAGATAATGAATTAGAATTAAAGAAGGATTACCAAAACTATTTTCTTTAACTGTTATTAGGAGAAGGAGGTACACTATCTTGTCATGTCTGTGAAAACATCTTTATTTATTCATTTATTGATTCAAAATATTTGATTTGATTATTTTATTGGGAAGAGTGAATTTGAAAGATTATACAGAGAAAATATGTCATTCATATTTGTGGAAGAAGGTTGTATATGACTTACATTACCTTTCAATTTATTTCTGTTTAGATGATCAGCTGTTAAAATTATACAAACAAAAATATGTTATGTTTTATTTAGGCAAAAGTACAAAATTTTCACATTCAATTGATAAGATTTTTAAGAGTAAAGTAGACCTTATTTTTGGTCAGTCCAATATTACATGGACAGGAGATTGTAACTGTTCATTGTCAAGATTAAGGCTGGGGCATTCAGTTTAGGAAGAAGTGCAAAGTGGGGCTAAGATGTTTTAATTTTTGCAGATTTACATCTTTTAATTGATATGAACTATGCATACTGGAGAAGCAGACCTACATCTACTACTGGCTTTATGTTTGGTAGTGCTACGCGGAATAATATTAGTTAAAGGTAAAATAGGAAAAGGATTTTCAGGTCATAGAGCATTGTGGAGCTTGTAAGGGAAATTCTTGCAATTTTAAGGATTAAATTGTAATGTTTATTGACTAACAGTGTTAAGGAAAATATAGAGGTGTTGAATGATCTTGCAAACTCAAGACCACGTTATGATACTAGTATATCAGCACGGTGGTTAATGTTTAAAATGAATGCTGATAGTAAACACAAATATTGTGAAAGGAAAATTGTGTAGAAAAAGGCAAGCACTGATATATGTAATGCATGTTGACTTAGGTAGAATGATTTATTAGTTATAATGAAAGACACTGTAATGTTGGAAAATATTACTGTCATTTAAAATAAAATACATAAGAAGCTGTATTAAAACTGTACTGAATCAAGATATCAGTGAAATGTTACAATTTACTTACTGTTTTAGCAAAATTGTAACATCTAAAGGAAAATGTGAAAAACTGTATACAGCTGTGCATTTGCTACTGGGAAAAATGAATTGCAACTTTGAAATAGAAACAGAACTAAGCCTTGATTCTTGAATGTTTTATGATTGCATGTCTGCTGCTTGAAGGTTCATCTTGGATGCACAATGATTCCTTATATGGACAATAGGTGGTTGGGACTCTCTCCACCTGGCTGTACATGACTTTGGAAAAGAGAATGGCATCTTCTAAAATGCAGACCAAAGCCACAGAAAATCCTCTTTAGAGACTTATCTATAGAGAGAGTGTTAAATCCAAGACAAACAGAAGTACAAATGCAACATAAATGACTGCTTATCTTGCTGAGGGATACCCTTGCAGACATAGCTCAAACAACTCTGCCTGTCAGGACTCTGAAATTCCATTTTGAACAAAAAGATCAGAAAGAGTAAGATTATAGTATATGTTTAGCAGGGAGTTCTACAAAATCCTGAAAGCCCAAAATCCTGAAGACCAAAATCATGAGACCAAAATCTTGAAAGTTCAAAATACTGAAAACTCAAAATACTGAAAACACACATGATAACAACACCTACTATATTCCAGCACAAGTATATACAGAAACATATTACTCTTCAACTATATATGCAGGGGAGCAAGCCCCCCTGCACCCCCCATGTGGGGGGCTGTGCACCACACACCTCTGCTACTTAAATATATCAATTCCAAGATTGCACTTCACTACACTAAGTGAGATCTTGGCTTGCCCCCCTGCATATACTTGGAAAAAAGTACTATGGTTTGTGTTTTATTTGTTTCTGTATGTAGTTGTGCTGGTATATTTTGAGTTTTCAGTATTTTGAACTTTCGCGATTTTGGTCTCAGGATTTTGGGCTTTCAGGATTCTGTAGCGCTCCCGTTTAGCCATGAGCAAATAGTTTTGTTCTTCTAGTTTAGATGTTAAGACAATTTTTTTTCTAATCATAATCTTTTTTGAATATTTTATTTTTTATTTCTAGAGAAAGCATTTTACTGTTTGCATATCTACTCGGAAAGACAACAAACTTATTTTTATCAACTGAAGAAGTTTAGTATTCAAATGTGAATGTTTGTGGATGATGCTTTATTTATAAGCATAAGGGTTTATGCATTTCAGCTATGAACCAAACTGTACAGTGTCCATCTATGGAAGAGTGATTGCTTGAGCTACCTGCTACCATTTGAGTATATAAATGGTTTATTTTAAGGGCAGACATTAACATGTGTTTTGTTTTGTGTGTGTGTGTGTGTGTGTGTGTGTGTGTGTGTGTGTGTGTGTGTGTGTGTGTGTGTGTGTGTGTGTGTGTGCGTGCGTGCGTGCGTGCGTGCATGCGTGTGTGTGTGTGTGTGCCTGTGTGTGCATGTGTGTGCCTTTTGCATTTAATGAGTACCAGTGGTGGGAGTCAAGCCTCATACTCCTTGTTCCATTGTGCATTCAGATATGGATGATGGCAATACAGGAGTTAAAGCTCTGTCTGTCACATATAAACTTTACACTGTAAGTAGGATTATATGCCTGAGTTTGTAGTCATGACTAGATGAGAGAGTGAATAAATAATAAAAGATTAATGGTACATGTGAGAGAAAGAGTTCTAATAGCATTATTAGACTAATAAATTCATTCTTCAGTGTCTGTTTTATCCCAATCATGACCATGAGGAGTAAGAGCCTGTTCTAGAACTCAGTGAGCATAAGGCAGAAAAGGGTGGGATACTAGTCCATTACAGGACATGAACATATTAGATACACAGAGGACACACGTCTGTGAGCGCAAAGATGGATAGGTAGATGGACGCACACACACACACACACTAACAGTTTAGAAGATCTCCACAATCTTTAGAATGCAGGAGAAAGTGTGATCACTTCTCAGAACATGGACACAGGAAGGAAATGCAGATTCCACACCAAAGACACACCTGCCAAGAAATGAAATGGAGAATCAAGATTTGTAAAGTAGCAATGCTGACTGCTACAATACTGCCACTACTGTACTACTATATACTGCCACTACTGTACTACTATATACTGCCACTACTGTACTACTATTCCCATTACTGAATTTCAGTATATAAAATCATCAGTTATGACACATGCCGAAAAAGAAGAGATGACTATAGTAGGAAGCATTTGGAAAGTAGAGTATTATGTAAAAATATATTGAGCTAGAAAGGAAGAGTACTATGATATATGGAATGTGCTCCTTATTCCTACTGACGATAAAGAAATGACAGACTTATGACTTAATAAGATCTGGCTTTAGTTTTAAAGACAATGAACTCTGTTAGTGTTATCAGTTTTATAAGGAATTATTTTTGGTAAACAAAGCATCAGCTGGTATTCAGAAACAATCAATGCATGGTGTTGCACAAAATAAAATGGTGAGTGGCAATAAGCAGGGAGGGGCAATTCAGAGACACTAGTAACAAGATGCCACTGCTAGAGAAATAGAAATGCATGCTTGGTATACAGATTCATGTATAATGGTCTGAAAATTGTCTGTCAACATGTGATTGACAGCCATCGCATATGGAAATAAGGAAACCAAACATGCTGGAATGATTCATGCTCATCTATTCTGTATGCCAGAATTTTGTGGTGTACAGGAGTTTCACTTGTGTTATGATGCCAGTAGTATCCACATTAGCTGGGTAGCAAGAGTTAGTGACTGCTATTGGAATCAATGTCTGTGATGTTGGGCATCATCACCCCTCCTCAGTGTTGTGTAGGGGATAACCAGTGGCTGACATACCATCATCTCCACAACCACAATATTGCTGACCACTACAGGGATATCATACGAGAGTTAGTATATATGTGCCAACCCCACATGGGATCACGATGGATATACAGACTACCTATTTAAGCAGACATAAAGGTATTATTAATCATCCTTGCTATTGAGACCTTTCAGTATTTGATAGGAAACACCTTAAGAGTTTGACAGGTCTCAGCTTCATGAATCCTATGCCAGTTCTTTGATGTGATTCTACAGCATGTGGAGGAACATATATGGTTTCCAAGAATAACAGAGGAGAAGACCATCACTATGCTGGCAATGTACAGCATAGCCCATTTATCCAAGGGCCTGGAGGCCATTTGTTGTACCGACATTGGCATCAAGGTTCCACATGACATCAGATATATCAGCTAGAAGGAATTCCATGCCATCAACTGCCAAGTGGTGTACTATGTATAGGGCATTATAGAGAATGTGCCTGTGTGCCATTCAGATGGTTTTCATGATTCCTACATCTGGGACACGTGACCTCTGCAGTGTTTCATGTGCTTTGACTTTCCATAGTGTCATATAATTGGTAGATGAACACATTGTTAGCTACAGTTTTGGATATGCTTTTCAAATCAGTGTAGACAGCAGGCCATTTATAATGGTGTCCTCTGTTGTATGTCAATGCAGATTATGCCTTCTAACCAAGGTTGATGATCATTATATGAAGCCCCAAGGTGATGGCAGAGATGAAATACATCCTTCTGCTGTCACAGATATGGAGCATCATTGACTGTGTGTTCAGATTCTAGTGTCACACCCCCATTACTTTTCTGATAGCGGTACACTACCTGACCCTCTTAGTGATCATCTGCCTACTTTCACTCACCGACTCCCCTGTATCTCCAATTGCACCCACAACTACATCACTACCCGCAATAACAAAAGCTTCAACCCATCAATCTTCATAGATTCCTTAAAAGCAGTTAATTGGAACAATCTAAAGACACTGCCCTTAGAAGAAGCAGTTGCCCACTTTAACTCCACCTTCTTAGGAATACTTGATTCCCAAGCCCCACTAAGAACAAAAGAATAAAATAAAATCTGCCCCCTGGCTAACCAAAACCACATTATCAGCTATGCGCCTTAGAGACAAAGCATGGGGACTCTACCTGAGAAATAAGTCCCCAGAACAACATATTGCATATAAAACCCTTGAAATAAAGTTAAAAAGCTAATTATCTCTGATAAACAACAATACTTCTTCTCACTCCAAAACAATAACAAAACTAACCCCCAGAGATTCTGGAAGGATCTCCACCCTTCTTAACCCTAGCAAACCTCATACCCCAACCCCAGACCCAAATATCCCAGACTTGGATTTAGCTACACAGTTTAACTCCTTTTTATCGACTCCATTAATAAACTCACCTCCTCCTTTACAAGCCCCACCTCACCTCCTAAGACACCTCTTCCCTCTACTACAAACAACCCTATCCCCAATTCTACTTCACTCTGCCTTTCTTCCACCTTAACCACTATTCAAACTCCCCCTCCACCTGCTGCCCGCTCCAATTCTCCCTCTCTCCATCCTTCTCTATTTTCACTAAAACCTATACCCACTGCCACCATAAAGAAACTCCTTCAGAAACTGAAGCCATGTACAAATGCCCCTGACAACATTCCCTCCTACTTCCTACGTATAGCAGCAGATGCAATTGCTTATCCTATTAGCATCATAATCAATCGTTCCATCCATGAATGCATTGTACCCCAATTGTGGAAGCAAGCATTCATAATCCCCCTACATAAAGGAGGCAACAATTGCAACATTAGTAACTTTCGTCCCATTGCTATTCTGTCCCCCATTTCTAAACTTCTAGAAAAATGTATACACCTTCAACTTCTGCCACATCTCCTAGATAACAACCTGCTAACCCCTACACAACACGGATTCAGGCCAAATCATAGCACTATGACAGCCCTGTTGTCCTTTCTTGAGACTGTTAACACAGCACGTGATTCCGGTCACATTGTCTCTACCTTACTACTTGACCTCTCCAAAGCCTTGACACCATTTCACATAACTTGCTCTTAACCAAACTGTCAAAACTTAACCTCTCTCCCTCTACCATAAACTGGTTCTCCAGCTATCTATCAAATAGATACCAAGCTGTAATATGGAAAAAGGCCACTTCCCCATTCCTTAGTACCCTTACTGGAGTTCCTCAAGGTTCTATTCTTGGTCCGCTCCTCTTTAATATATTTATCAATGATTATCACAAATCTATCCCATTTGCAAACATCATCCAATATGCAGATGATTCAACCATCATCTGCTCTGCCACCTCCCTCTCTGCTCCAAAACTTACTCAGGAAGCTTTTTCAATCACTGAACATTGGATGAAATCAAATCACTTAGCACTCAATGCCTCCAAAACAAAACTTATGGTATTCACCCTCAAAATCCACTTCCTTCAACATGAACTCATTCTCAATTACCAGCCAAAATAACTCACCCCTTGAACTAGTGTCTGAAACTAAGCTACTTGGTGTACAGATTGACAATCGGCTCAGTTACAACTCCCATCTTCAACTAAATATTAAAAAAACCCATCAAAAACTAGGTATGTTATACCGTCAGAATCAATACCTTACAAGCTCTTCTAAAATCACACTTGCTTCCTCTTTTCTCATCCCCTCCCTTCTCTATGGGGCTCCATTATTGACCAATCTTCAGACTTCTCTAAAAAAACAGCTTTCCTCCTGCTATAACAAAATTGCAAAATTTGCCAACAGCCATAGGTCCACTACTCATCACTGCTCCTCTCTCCATAAACTAAACTGGCTCGAATTACCTAATCAACTCATATATATACAGCTGACTTTCGCTCACAAAGTCATCCTTAGCCCCTCTCTCTGTCCCTCCCTGTCTTCCACCCTCAAAATGCACCTACCTAACAGAGTCTTAAGGTCTAACAATCAAAACCTACTACAAGTACATAAACCATCTCATCCCTCAGGTAAACACCTATTATCTTTTAATCTTGCTCGTCTCTGGAACTCACTTCCACCATCCATTCGTACCACCACTAACCAGTACATGTTCAAAAATCTCTTCATACATATCTAAGATCCCAATGGGATTGTTCTTGCTCCCTCCCTCATAATTCTATGTTATCCCATTTTTCTTCCCATATATGATACATAACTCTTCCTATCTAAGCTTATGTTCCCTCAGAATACCTACCCTGTAATGCAAGTCTATGTTTTCTTCTGAACAACTTCTTTGAAAGCATAAAACATTACTCTTTTAACCTATTCCCCTGACATCTAATCCACATCAGATTAGATTGTTTTGAATGCTTCTTGAAGTTTTGAGCCTAAATGTGTTAAATGTTTTATATTTTACTCTGTATAAGTATTATTGTAATTTTTGCATGTACCTGTTTTTGTCTGTATTGGAGCTTTTCTCCCCAGGACTCCATTGAAAACGGGTTCTTTTGGCCCAATGGACTATCCTGGTAAACCAACTGCAAATAAATAAATAAATAAAATAAATAAAGGCATGCTTCAGCTGCTTGGATGTACCTGTTGTTACACTGCAATACACACATGCAGTATGCAGCAATTCATTTCTGGTGTGCATGTGCTAGTATGCAAGCAGCTACAACACTTGAACACAGAAGTCTTGATACTCTGATGGTGTATGGAGATAATGCCCTGAGTATTACCCCGGCAACCTGAGTTCAAATAGTGGCTCAAGTACCTATTGGGCTCACATGGGGGTAGGAGGAGTGGCATGGCTTTTCCAGCTTTTTTCTGCTCAGACAGAGGTGGTGGGGCATATGTCCAGACACTTGTTCACACACAGAGAATCCCTTACAGAGAATAAAGATCACACTGGAGCACTGACTTCAAGATAATTTCAGGTTAACCTTAAGGGGTTATGTCAATCACAGAAGTGGTCAAAAAACAAAAAAGTGCCCAAATACACCAACACTTCACAGAATAGGCACTAAGGAAGCAATCCAACTCCAATAAAACATTTTTATTCAGCTACACAAAGTAAAAAGACATCCACATAAACATTTGTCATATAAATGCATTTTCATCCTCTCCTGATTTCATCAGATAACAAAATTCATGAAATCAAAGCCATTTTTATATTTCCTTAATTAAGCCATCAATCAATAGCATTTTCCATTCAATAAAGCATTCATTTACTATATAACATTTACTATCTTATAAATTTAAATACTAAAACATAGTCCCTTAGGCATATACATTTATATTAAATACACAAATGATTTGCGTCTTTCGGCTTTTCCTGGTTAGGGGTCGCAACAGCAGAACTCCAGCCCGCTAATGAGTGGCAGTAGAGTTTTACGTGCTGGCTTGCCGGGCCTAACGCACAACCTTCAACGAAGGAACATATTAAATATACTAATATTTAATAAAAATTCATTTAACCTTTTTTAAAAACACATTCTAAAACACATAATAAAATACATATATAATTTAATTATATTAAAATAGTGGTACTGAATACTTTATCTGGTGGTCAAAAAAATTATTGCACTTTAGAGTTTAGCAGCTCTAATTTTTAAAACAGTTTGCTAAAGACAAATATTCATTCATGCCAGGGAATCTATTGGCTTCCAACATTATTTGCCAATATAATTCTCTATTTTCTATATGTAATTCCCATAACCTTCCTCTTATATCTTTAGCCACCGTTTCCAACACAAATAAAGAAAATGATGCTTCATGACATACTAAACTATGTCTAAAAAGAGCATTAGAATTATTTTTATTTTTTACTTCATAAAGATGTTCATATATTCTTCTTTGGAGCTTTCTCTCCATTTTACCCACATAGAAACCACTACATGCTTTATATAATACTAGATAGATGAGTCCACTACTATCACATGTATAATATTCCTTACTGTTTATTACTCTATTCCTAGCTATAAATTCTACTTTCTCTCCATTGTATATATAAGGGCATTGTGAACAATGGCCACATTTAAAAGTGCTTTTCTTACTAAGTCCATAAGGGTGCACTCCTTTATTATTTCTTTCTATAATATTCTTTATATTTTTCCCTTTCTTAAAAATATATTTAAATGGGGTATCAAAAATATTTTAATCTGATATTGCAGAGAATCTTCCCCATACTTCTTCTATCATCTTTACTATAGCTTTAGCATCTCCGCTATAGTTAGTCACAAATGCCCGTTCAAATATACTATTAGTATGCTCATTATCATGAATTCTATCTGTCTTACTAGAGTTCTTCCCTAATATTGGAGCAAATCTATCATCTCTTCCTATAAATACTTCCTTTTTTACTTCTTCAATTAATTTTAATGGGTAACCTCTCTGTAAGAACATTTGTTCTAAGAGCTTACTTTCAACTATAAAGTCATTATTCTCCGAGCACATTCATCTTCCCCTAACAAATTGTCCTTTGACTAAGCTACATTTTTCACTAAAAGGATGAGAACTTGTAAAGAAGAGATATGAATTTGCATATGTGTCTTTCCTATATACTGCTGATTTAAATTTTCCATTTTCTTTATGTATGGTGATATCTACATAGCTCATTTTATCATAGACTGTGGTGGTGGTGCTGCGATAGCGTTGTCGCCTCACAGTTAGACGTTGCCCGTTCGATTCTCAGTTAGAGCGTCTTCTGTGTGGCAACATGCATGAATGGGCATTCCATCATTGAAGGTTGTGCATTAGGTCCGGCAAGCCAGCACGTCAAAATCTACTGCAAATCATTAGCGGACTGGAGTTCCGCTGTGGCGACCCCTAACCGGGAAAAGCCGAAAGAAACAAACATTTTAATATAATTAAATTATATATGCATTTTATTATGTGTTTTAGAATAAGTGTTTTTAAAAAAGGTTAAATGAATTTTTATTAAATATTTATTTGTGTATTTAATATTAATGTATATACCTAAGGGACTATGTTTTAGTATTTACATTTATAAGATAGTAAGTGTTATACAGGAAATTAATGCTTTATTGAATGGAAAATGCTTTTGGTTGATGGTTTAATTAAGGAAATATAAAAATGGCTTTGATTTCATGAATTTTGTTATCTGATGAAGTCAGAAGAGGATGAAAATGCATTTATATGACAAACATTTATGTGGAGGTCTCTTTACTTTGTGTAGCTGAATAAAAGTGTTTTATTGGAGTTGGTTTGCTTCCTTAGTGCCTAACATCCTTGCTGGCATGCTTATTATGTGATAAACCCTGGGATGGTACAGAACATGTGCAGTGGAGATTAGGAACCTGATATTTACAAAATTAATTAAGCTACCCTGATACCTACCTAAAAGGATGGCTGTCTTGGCTGACCTTCCCCATCTGGTGACGGGGAATAAATGGATTGATAGTTTGAGAGGAGGCTGATGATAATCAGACACAGAAAACATTGCAGTAGCGCCTAATAGACTGTGATAGCAGCAGGACAGAAGTCAGTTGATGAGTCATCAGGGAACCATTTCCAGCAGCACCTCAGTCAAGGCAGAATTTTGTACTATATATTGCAACACTTGCAAAGAGGAAGCAACTGGTCCACAGCAATGGGCCATGGCAAGGACAACACAAAATAAAAGACATGCATGAACTAGCACACCCAGGCTATGCATTACAGCATATTGACTGGTCATGTTGTGCATCAAACATTACCTTACTCACACAGGCCAGCGGTGCTAAGCAATACATAGCCATTATCATTTGCACAGATGAGGTGGGGCATAGTAACAAGTGTCAGAAATACTGCCATAGGTGTAAGGGTTACACAGGGTGTATGTGGTAGCCTTACAGGCAGATAGCAGATTGAGCAAGTCAGGGATCACATTCCCCAGTATCTGGATGCAGCTTTCATGTCAGGCGCCCCAACTTTTTACCTTCAGAATTAGAGACAAAGCAAAAAGTAATTATGGAAAAGGCCTCAGATCAGCAGCACTTTTTAAAATATTGGCTTTATTAAGTTAGAGCATCTCAAAAATGTCCAGTCTTATGAGATACAGAGTGAGCCAAAATTGAGGCATTTCTACAAGTAGGGATAGCTGAGAGGAATGATGTATCTTGTGGCCCTGGGGTGCTGGGCCTGGATGCATCCAGCATAATGAATGGGCACTTCAGGAGACTGTACAGGAGCCCTGCTGTGGCCCTTCATGTGGGGATGCACTAGATGACATCCATGCCCCCAAGGACAGCCACAGCTAGATATTGTACTCTTTAGGTCAACAGGAGATAGGAATGGTGTGGAGCTATGGGCAACAGAGTGGCTGGCTTGGTTGGGTGTCCCTGCAGTGCAAACAGATGATTACTGGCCATGACCAAAGGTGACAGTGAGGCAGTCTCTGGAACAATGTATGCCATCTGTGTAAGCCAGTCCTGTGACCATGCATCTGACATCCAGAACCTGGAACAGGCATGGTAGGCATTTGCGAGTATCTTGGTGAATGTACCAATGGATGACAATTGGGCCATCACTGTCCTTAGAGGGCATGTGTGTTCCAAGCTCCTATATGTCATATCATTCTGCCTGTATTCAAGTATTTCTGCAGTCACTATAATGGTTGTACTGCCTCACACAGACTACACAACACACACCCCATATTTGACATGATGTGCATAGCAGTAATTTCTGCCTAGATCATGGATCTGCACATCTGCTGACCGATGCCAAGTGTGGCACCCACATCAGAGAATGAGCTGGAGACATGGCAAAGACAGCCATCTACATTTCTCTATGATGGGTGTACACACCACAGAAGCAGTGCAGCTCAGGAAATACTATTTAATATGATGACTCCATTATCACTTAGGTGAGGCACACAGGTGATACTGGATTCAACCCACCCATTCATCATCACCTCATATGTGTGTATGTGTGTGCCCTCCAATGTTAACATTGCTGATAGTGCCACTATGACATCAGACTGCACCATGTGCATGCTACTACCTTTATCAGCTACAGGTGACCCACTTACTTCAGGTATGTGCTGCCACTGTGTCATCAGACTATGTCATGTGTATACAGCTAACTTTATCAGCCACAGATGACTCACTGACTTTAGGCATGTGCTGGCCTGTTGTACTGGACTATCTACCAGTGCAGCATGTGAAAGCATAGAGACAACGTACCCATGGCAGTGCTGGGAAATATGCATCACTCACCCATTCTATGGTACACATAGTGGTACATGCCAAGTATGTGAATAGCAAATAGGCACAGCTGCAGGCCCAATGGACCTGAGGAACAGATATGTATATGTGTTTTGCTGAATATCCCCCTCACATGTGTGAGTCAGTATACAACAGTAATTGAACATGCTTGTACTAACCTAGCGCATTCTCCCTGAATGCTTGTACTAACATAGTGCATTCCCTCCAAACACTAAGGCAGTTGTTACCAACCAATTCCCACTGCCAGATGTCAGGGTACTGCCACCCTCCCCACTCAGAGTTACAGGAACATTTCCACCTCTGTGAGCTGCTTCTTTGTTAGTGACCTGTCCCTGACAATGCTCTGTGCCTTGGTCTTAGCATACACTATCATATCATTAACCCTGCAATAAACTTATACCAGTGTCTTATTAGGATTACGTTATTACAAGAATTTCTAGAGTCAGTATATATAAGTAGTGTTTGGGTATGTGTAGTGTGTCTATGAAAGACTGCAGAATCATGTGGGCCACCACTCAAGTAACAGGAGAAATACACTGGGGTAGAAGCATGTTATCATTTCATTTGCTGGCTAACAGAAACTGTTCCAACACATACTACTGAAAGAAGCAGAGGTACTATTATTAACATCATATAATGATGAGATGCTGGCACTTAAAGGGAAGAGAGAGAAGAGCCAATGATGTATAAGGACAAATGCAAATGCTAGATTTGTATAGATATAGCCAAATAGATCCACTTTTGTTTGGCAAAGAATGGTTGGAAAACTATACTAGCATTTCAGTAACACCCAATATGGAAAATAACAGAAGTCAAGTCATGGGATACATGAGTCCCTGGGCATCCTAGCATCAGTAGGTCATACAACAGAGATCATATTTTGGATTGTTGGATCACTTTTGTGTGTACTTACAAAAATATTTGAAAATTCTATATCAGGATTCTGAAGAGGAGCAGACAGAAAACAGAAAATTATTTTTTTGACAACTGAAGGCATGTCAGCAGATCCTTCACATTATGGAGATTGTATAATTCAGGTGCATGGACTTTTGAACCAGAAGAGTCCTACCATGGTCACTTGAAGTCACCGATAGTCATGAACAAATACCAATGCATGCAATCCTAACAAAAAGTAGCCAATACCTAGTACTGACACGTATTTGTGCCACTTTATTTCAGAATATGAGATCTAGGTTAGAACTATGGAGACCAAATGAACAGGACAATGTTCACAGATAGATAGATGTCCCTGAGTAGCCCTTTGGCCAATGCTGGATGGCCAAACATATATGCAGAGAATTAAATATGCCTGGAGCGATATCTTAAGAAAGAAGGATTTATTTATTATAATTAATTATTATTTATTTAGCAGGTTGCTGGATCACTGGGGCCCTTCTTCAGTCACAACTTTGATATAGAAATGAAAGTTAAGTATTGTAGCAGTATGATAGAAGGCAACCATTTAAAATATCGGGGCCCAATAGACCAAGTCCTAAAACAAGGAGAATGAATGGCAGAAAAATGGACTTACATTTACTAAGATGACCATTTCCTGGAATATTCCCTTTTCTCCGGGTTATGGCGATCTTGGTATTAATATATATAATCTCAGGGGTTGCAGGAGGGCTTGCCTCCTGCAAAAAAAAAAAAAAAAAAGTTTAAAGGAGAAGTGTGATCTTAAAGATTTGCTCTTCTCCCAATTTTTGTTCCTTTTTTTTCAACTTGTCAGCACTCAGCATTACAAATACAAACAATTCAATAGGAAGTCATGACAGAGTGCTGTACATCTAAACAAAAAACAATAGTATACAGTAATGTGCAGGTAACAGCACTGTGCCAAGATTAATACAAGGCAAAAAAACCCTGCTACCACTGTATACATACATAACAGTACTTAAAGTATTCATGATAGATATGGTATAGGCAATGTTGTCTTCCAGATGTAGACAAAGGCAGTCACTACGTAGATAGTTAACTTACAAATCCAATGCCATGACATTATGCTTTCTCTTTTAGGAGCACTTTAAATTGGTTGATGAAAGAGGTAAGAATAAATAATTTACAAGGGCATGTCGGAGTGAGTTCCAGATAGAGAGGCCTATATTAGGGAAAGCTGTGCCAGAGCAGACAAGTGAAAAAAGTAGAATGGTAAACAGTATTGCAATAACAGCAGAAAATCTGAGAGACCTGGTGTATTGTCTGACAGAAATGTGTCTGTGTAAGGCTTTGTGCTGGCACATGTTCTTCAGAACTGCCCTGATAAGAACAATAAGCATTTGCCAACTGGCAACCAGCCAGACTGCTTAACTGCAAATCAATACTGAAAGCTTCCCATTAATTCCATCAATAATGTGGCAGATGTGATTCTGCTTTTCTTGAGTCTGTGCAGATTTTTGTTGAAGACTGAGGCAATGATGGGGAATATTTAAGAGCTGGCAGACATACTGTCTTGAAAATGGCTGTCCTGTCCAGTTTAGTAAGTAGGTTGGAAATGCTGTGGCATTTATACAGAATTGAAGTAATTTTATTTCTAACACTGTGGCAATGAGTTTAGAAAGTGAGTGATGGACTTAGCCAGACCCAAAATACTTTATGGACTCTACAGTTTTCCTGAGGTCCACCATCATGGACAGTAAGGTTCTAGATGTCATAGTGTAAGCTAAGGCAGTTCTAAGCAGCAACATGTATTGTTTTGTTTTGTTGAGATTGAATTTGAATTTCCTGCTTTCACAGTCTAAATAGAAGTGAGCAATTAGCAAATGATCTGAGATGATAGACCAGGTTCCTACATGACAGTATCATTAGTATGAACCATAATACTGCATGTCAGCTGGGGAATGATGAAGGTATTAATGATAAGTGACACATAGGTTTATAGGTAAGTACTAGGCTAGCAGCCCATGTGGGCCATTTTAAGCCTAGCCAGTTTTCCTTGGTAAGACTCAAACCCTGTGCCTCTTGTCTTTAAGGTAAACACCTTAACCATTACACCAACGTCCTAATTGTAGCAAGGGTCCAAGGACAGAGCCTTGTGGAACACCAGGCAATACTGGACACATGGAGGACTGCATATTTGAAAGGAAATTTTAAACAATCTACTCAACAAGTAATGGGATAAACATTTTAAAATTACAGAATTTTCATAAAAAGGGAGTTCTTTGATTAGCAGGGAGTGAGCTACAAATTCAAATGCCTTAAAGAGGTTATTGAAAACTGTGCATGTCAGGATCTCTGCATTCATTTCCAGGTAGAGTGAGCCAGTCAGAATGAGAAGTATAATAGTGCCTTTCTGCTTTCTTGGAATCCAAACAACACCAAAATGAACCAATGACAGTCCCAGTCACTGAAATATGCACTGACCACGAAAATTCGAACACTTTCCTTTTATTTAAATATTAAAATGTCAGCAAATACTGTTTTTTGCTGACATTTTAATATTTAAATAAAAGGAAAGTGTTCGAATTTTCGTGGTCAGTGCATATTTCGGTGACTGGGACTGTCATTGGTTCATTTTGGTGTTGTTCGGAGTTATACTGTTGGACAGACCAGTCGAGTGTTATTTTTTCTTGGAATCCATGCTAGTGGATATTGAGAATGGCATATTCTTCAGTATGTTTCTGAAGATGTATGACTACAGCCCAAATACTTTAGCAAGAAGAGACAGCAGGGTTAATATACTGAAAGGAATCAGGGTCAGAACTAGAGCTGCTTCTGGACGCAGGGGTGATGTCAGCACTTTCCAGAAGTCAGGCCACACATACCAATGGAGACAAAAATGTTAATGATGTGTTTAGAGGTGGTGTTACAAAAGTATCACTGGCCAAAATGTATTTCAGGCAAAGGATATCAGACCTGGCCTTACCATAAAGGTAAATTTCATGAGTCATTTATTAATCTGAGATAAGGTAATCTTTTTAAACTGGAAGTCAGGTTTTAAGTCAAAAATGGACTCAGCAGTGATACTGGATCCTGGCTGATGAGATTAGAAAAGTTCTGCAAATGCCTCTGCAGCCAATTTGCAATCAACAATTTAGTGACCATTCATTAACAGTGAAGCCAGATATTGAGGTATTCACTATCCAGAGCAATTGGCAATCTCCTTCTGCCACCTACTGGATTATTCAAAAGGGCTTCCAATTTTTTTTTTTTTTTTTTTTTGAGGTGGGGCTTTTGTCCTGTTTTTAATCCATGTACATTCATTTATAAGTCCAGACCAAATTCCAAGCTGTTGCAGCCTTATTCAGCTTTCTAGAAAACCACAGTGCAGGATGACCTTTCACTTTCCTGGTTTCAGAAAGGTAGTAATTCATATGTAGTGCAGTGCCAGGAGAACATGGGGAAGTACGGCAGAGCACTGTGGCTCTCCTCTTACTCCGTTACTGGACACTAGTCAGTACTGACCAGGTCTGCCACAGATAAAGTTCATGTTCCAGTTTTTGTGCTCTGTAGGTGATAGGCTTTTACTTTTGCCAACAATTTTCAGCTCAAAAGACAAACAGAAGGTAAGCAGTTGTCACTGAAGCAGGGACAGTCTACAGAATAAGCAAGGAATCAAGAGGACTGATTGTATAAAACCAGTGTAACAAGTGATATTTTTCAGAGCTCATTAATAACTTGCTGAAAGCCATATTCGACTAGTGTATAGGGAAACATTTTCTTTTGGATCCCAGTAGAGGTTGATGTTTGCCAATACTAATGAGTTCTTATAGCTAAGTTTACCCAATATTGTTACAAGTTCTTAACTCACTATCTATCAAGCATTAGGGGAGGACTGGTAAAGTACTCCAAGCTTAAGTTTGAAAGCATTCACTAGAAGTCACTCAGATTATCCAGCTGGGATCTTAGTCAGCAGAATTAGGAGAATGTTAATGTTATTAAACATGTTTGTTTACACATAGAAGTTCAGGCCATACTCCCTATTTTTTTTAGGAGCTGTACATGGACAAAATGGAGAGAATGATTGTATCATTAGGCTTAAACCAGGATTCAGTAACTCCACCAATGTCAGGTATGAGTGAAGCCAAGAATCAAAGTCTGCATATTTGCTCTAGATACTGAAGAACTTAGAGGAATCAATCTTCAGATCTTTCATGTTAAGGGTGCAATGAAAGTATGACATAATTAATAGAGAGTAGATGATGTGGACTGACAGCATTAAAATCTTTGTAATATGTAACACTGTGAATGCAAGAAAAAAATATTAAATAAGTAATTAAAATAGTCATACAAAAACTACTAGAAGGCAGTTGATCAAGTCAATAAAAGTAACAGGTAGTATAATGTCTCAGTGGTTAAGAGCTCTTCTGTCTTACATCACCAGTGTCTGGGATACAAGCCTGATCATGGGTTACTGCCTGGGTAGAACTTGTGTATTCTCCTCATGTTTGTATGGGGTTTCTCTGACAAATGTAATTTTCTACCATCTTCCCAACATTTAGTTTATTGACTACTATAAAGCATCCAAAATTATACATTTACCATTACCCTTGTGACCTGGGATATAGTTGAAGAGGGTCCAAGATGAGCAGTTCACTTAACCAGTTAATAAAATAATAAATTAGCTTGCATTATGTACTATAATAAAATACAGTCAAGCAAAATAAGCAAATTACTTAAAGGTATTAATAAATGAGAAGGCTAAAAGTATGAAATAAAATAATAATGTTAGAATAGTCATAAAAAGTACAGTTAGTGTATAAGAAGGAAAAAAAGAGTTAACATAAAATCGTAAACACTAGTCATGACACTGAGCTATAAGAAACAGGAAAATGCACTTTAAAGAATCAAAAACAGCATTTCAGCAGCTGATATGACAACCATTATAACAGATGCATTAGTTGCAGTGGAACAATAAACCGGCAACATTTAAATATACGTCATCAAGCACTTTACCCATGGCATCAAAATATAAGAGAACAATATGCTAAAATAAACCAGTAATTAAAGTCTATACAAAATGTCTTTGAATATGCACCACATCTGACTCTTTAACATCAGCAGCAGTATTTTATTCACACTGAAGATCCATATACGTTTTAAAAGATAAAACTAATGCCCACGTTAAGTGACGCTGGCAGATAGTTATAGGCCAATTTAAATAAATTGCATTCAATAACATACAAATTATCAACTTCTAGATATAAACTATGAAAATTCAAATCACTAATGATGATGTCACTGCAACAGCCTGACATCAAAGGGTGGCCATGACCTCAACCCTACAGGGAAGGACCTTTTCTCACAATTAAGTCTAAAGCAGCAACTATAGAGCAAGTTTACATTTCTAACAGCAGTGCTACCAGTTTCATAGTCATCAAATAAAAACTATGGGTCAAAAATTAGAAATGTGTGTAGTATGAAAGGAGAGAAAGTTAGCACTCCCCTTGATAAAGATGGAAGAGGTCCTTGTGGACTTTACAACACATATATGGTTAAGGCATTGCCACTTACTTCATGGCATCTAACCACCATTTTTGCACCAAAGTTAACGTCAGCAGGTATACACTTAAAAATGTTGCTACTGATTTAACTATGTGTACCGTACATGATTTGCAATCTACGAAATCCTTACACTACACATATTATTCATTTAGATTTGGCACTTAAACTAATATTGACAAAGTTTTCATTTCAAATGGATTATACTGAAGAAGTACTAATAACATCTTGCCCTTTATCCAATCACAATGCCATAAAATTCATTATCACCTTAAAACCTAATAATTTAATTTATAGCCAAAGAATTCCTGCTTATATAACACAATTAAAATATTTTAAAGATTGATCCTTAAAAGAATTAAACCAATTTATTGAAATAAATGAAAATTGTGAAGTGTCAGAAATTATTTTATTGGATGCATTAAAAGTGTATCTAGATGGAAGAATTAAAATTGATATTTAATCAAAAGGAGGGAATTGGATAAAGAATTAAAGACTTTACAATCTAACGTAGATAAATTAAAACTGAATATGAAACCCAATG
This sequence comes from Protopterus annectens, assembly GCF_019279795.1. NCBI lineage: Eukaryota > Metazoa > Chordata > Ceratodontiformes > Protopteridae > Protopterus > Protopterus annectens. The sequence goes on along the minus strand of NC_056733.1, from coordinate 663,945,378 downwards.
ATAAGACTATAAATTCAGAATTAAAAATATTAAATCAAAAATATCTAGACACTTTACATCATATAATTTCAATACAATTAGAAAAATAACACTCATACTCAATAAATTCTAAAAGTTTACATAAATTAGCCATTAGATCTAAGAAAATAGTAAATATAAACCATATCAGAGAAATAAAATTTAAACACGGGGAAAAGTTAAAGAAGTAGCTGACTTAAAAGATATATTAGAATGTTTTAGATGTCATTATTAGAGCATTAATAATAATATAACTCCTTTACAAAATAGTGGTACCACAGATAACTTTCTGAAAAATAACATAAAACATAAATCAACCAAAGAACTAAAAATAAAAACAATACCGATAAGTCTTTCTTATTGAAGGAACTAAAAGATTGAATTTGCAATATTAAAACAAGTAAGGCTGAAGGGCTTGATGGATTAATTCCAGAATTATATAAATTAATGACTGATAATATAATATAACATGTCTTTTACTGAGAGTATTTGAAAAAGTCAAAACATCTTTAGTTATCCCTCCCTTTTGGCATTACACTCTTGTTTCTACCATTCTTAAAAAAGATAAAGATTCTAAACTCTGTTGTTCTTATAGACCTTTATCTTTACTTAATGTTGATTATAAATTATTTATGTCTGTTCTTGCCAAAAGACTAAAACACATTTTACTAAACTTAATTAATGAAGACCAGACTGGATTTATTTTAAATAGGAAATTACATGATAATATTATTAGACTAAATACCTAATTTAAATAATTGTCAATAATAAGCTTAGATTCAAATAGAGCTTTTGATTCTATTAGTTGGCCTTATTTATTTAAAGTACTTACAGAATATAATTTTCAAATCCTTTTATAGATCATATTACAAATCTTTAAAATAACTCATTTTCATTTGTGAAAACTGGTTCCTTCTTATTAAGTTCATTTAAAACATTAATAGATACTAAACAAGGATGTCTCCTGTCCCCTTTTTTAATTGCTTTAGCCATTGAACCATTTGCAAATTATATTAGATCTAATGATAAAATTAAGGGTTTTTTACTAGATAACGATTTTAGGTATAAAATCCAGATATTTGCAGATAATATATGGATAACCCACTGGTGATATTGAAATGTCACTGCAACAAATAACTACATCTAAAAATTATTTTGAAAAGGTTTCATGGTTAAAATTTAATAATAATAAGACAAGAACATTATTAATAAATAAAACAATTACTAAATATCTAAAGGACTTTAAGTGATTTAATTGGGATAATACACAAATTGATTATCTTGGAGTTGTCATTATATCATCTGTAACAGATTCAGTTGTAATTAATTATAACAATTTAATAAATATAGTAAATAAATTAATTGAAATTTGAAACACATCTTTTTTTTACAATGGAAGATCAACTTTCTTTGATAAAAATGATTATTTTACCAACATTTTTATTCTATATACAGTCATTAATTTTTCTTCCCAACAAAAAAACTTTTCAATAAGTTAAATTCTATTCTTATTAAAAATATTATGGTTTCCTAATAAACCAAGAATATCCTTTGACTGGTATACCAAAAGTTGGGAGGAGAGTGGTGTGGCTTTCCCAAATATTGAATTATATCCAAAATCTACTATTCTAAACATAATACCATTGTGGTTAAACTCTTCTTATCAATTTAATTGGAAACCTATACATGAAAGATTAATTCAAAATAATGAACACAATTTAATCCCTCATATTTTATTTGGAGTAAGTAGAATTTGCTGGATCTTAAAACATTACTGCACAAATGATAAGATTCTAATATCTAAACCATTTGTGGATTATATTATACACACCTTTTAGACAATACTCTTCTTCACTCTCCCTATTGAGTACTCACCCTTAATTACAGCACAGTGTGCCTCATCCAGCCTGACATGGTGTGTAAAAATTGTGTATGGGTAGATTATCATTATCTGTTCTATTGAATACCTTACCAAGCATCCAAGTCTTCCATAAAATATAGCCATACATTGTCTATGTTACTATGTTACTTCTGACTCATATATTGTTACATGAAAAACAAACTTCCTGCACGATGGCAATTGCAAGGCTCAAGAAACAAACTAGATCAGGAACCAAAAAATGAGAGCCAGCAAACAGTGACTAGAATGAAGATCTGTATTGATAAACAAAATCACAGCATATTGCAACAGTTACAAACCGGTTTCGGCTGGCAAAGCACAGCCTTCTTCAGTGTACAAAAAATCATGCCATACAAAAGCTGTATATATACAATAAGCAGTCATCCTATTGGCTAGGTTCTAAAGATGTTCATTAAGTCCCGGGGGGAACAACCCTCCCAGTCTAATAATCCATTTCTTTTCTTTTATATTTAAAATGGAATGCCATCCAGTTTTGTTTGCCCTATTTCCAAATATCATATCAATGACAATAAAGTTGAACTTACATGTTGGATGAGCTAGTGTGTGTTTATAGAGCGCATTATGCATCCTTTTCTGTTTAATGTTACTGATGTGTTCGGAGATACATATTCTGAGAGGTCTGGACGTTTGTCCAACATAAAATGAGCCACAGTTACAAGAGGCCAAGTAAATGATCCAATCACTAGAACAATTAGAGAGAAACTTCAGATCAAACACCTGGGGGCAATTACGACTAGAAAATTGTTTGGACTTATTTATATATTTGCAATTATTGCAATGTCCACATGGATAACAACCATGTAGTGGTTCACCAGAAAGTGTTGTTTGTACCAATTCATGTGTATTGATGTCCCTGTGTTTGTAATGATTGAAAAAAGAATTAAGGTTCTTGCCTTTCCTATAAGAAAATAGGCAACTATCAGGGATGATACTATTGATGTCCAAATCACATTGTAGAATGTTCCAATGCCTCCGTACACTATGAATGAGGCGGTTGGAATTACGAGCATATGTAGTCGTGAATCTGAGAGGTTGGAATGGCTTAGTGGCATGTGTCTTATATGTAAGCAAGTCCAATCTATCCATAGAACAGACCTTGTTGCTAGCCATAGATATGTCACCACTTCTATACCCACGAGACTTAAACCTGGTAGTAATGTCAGATTTGTGTTTCAAATAGCTAGTCTCATCTGAGCAAATACGCTTAGCACGTATAAATTGTGACTTAGGGATGTTGCGTGCTATGTGAGGTGGATGGTAACTAGAGGCATGTAGGATAGAATTATATTCTGGGAACTTTCTATATATCTCTGTGGATAGAGTGTGATCAGGGGCCCTCTCGACTAAAACATCCAAAAATGTAATGGTATCCCTATCAAAACTAGCAGTAAAGTGCAGACCCCAAGCATTGTTGTTTAAGTAAGTAACAAATTCCATCAGGGAGCCTTCATCTCCCTTCCATACCAACCAAACATCATCAAGATAGCATCTCCATATGTCAGTCTGTGACAAATAGATGTTCCTGTCCCTGTCATATATAATATGATTCTCAACAAAGGCCATGAAGAGATCAGCATATATAGGGGCAAAGGATGCCCACATGGCTGTCCCTTTGGTTTGCCAAAAGCATTGTTCCTTGTAATAAAACACATTACTTGTGAGAACATATTGTGCTAAACCAACCAAGAAGGTGTTGAAGTCTGGACTATATAAGTTTGAGACTTCAAGCCAATAGGCTAATGCATTAAGTCCATCTTGGTGTGGAATGTTCATATACAGGCCACTTACATCCAAAGTACATAGTAACCAACTGGGCTCAAGTTGTGTGTCGGAAACAATCTGTAGGAAGTTGGTAGTGTCCTGCAGGCGAGATCGAATGTTGGGTAACAAAGGTTTTAGATGTTTGGTCAGAAATAATGAAAGGGGTTCAGTGATGTATCCTCTACCAGATACAATAGGCCTGCCTGGTGGATGAAAAAGATCTTTGTGAATTTTAGGCAGAAAATAAATGTATTGATTAATCGGATCATGAACCAAAAGTTGATTCATAATGTCATTAATTATGATTTCCTCCTCCCTAGCTTGTTGTAAATACCTCTCTATCTGTTTGCTAAACATGTTGGTTGGGTCTATGGACATATGCGAGTAATATCTTTGATCATTAAGTTGTTGCATAGCCTCATTGTCGTAATCAACCCAGTTTAAGACAACCACAGCACCACCTTTGTCAGCTGAAATAATAACAATTTCCCTATTATTTTGTAGTTCCAGAACAGCTTGTTTTTCATCAAAAGATAAATTATTATGTTTTAATGGAATATCTGAACCCAAAAAGTGTAAATCCTTGAGTACGCTGTTCTGAAACTGCAATACCATCTGATGCATTGGTGGTGAGAAATTAGATTTATGGTATGTAAATCTATCATGATCATAAGTAGAGTCAGAATCACCAAAAAACAACTTTAGGTTCAAAAGACGACAAAAGTCAACAACATCCTGAGCAAATGATTCCTCGGACACAGTAAAGCCTGGAATAAATGTAAGACCTTTATTTAACATTCTAATCTGTGTCTGAGATAATTCAAAATCTGACAGATTTAAAACATTGTGATATGATGTATTCATTTTGCCAAAGCAATGTTCAGAAGACCCTGAATGTTGTCTATTTCTGTGGTGTTTGCGTCCGCCCCGCTTGGTTTTAGGCCTAAAGGGGTTAACCCTGGTGTTCTTTTTGGAGTAGGTGACTCTGAGACTGCTGTAGATTCATTATCAGTGCATGATGAGGTATCCTCAAAAGAGGAAGTAGTCTCCATATCATGCCTTCTTAAGATTGATCTTGGTCGTTTCCTCTTACTGGTGGGTTTAAATGGAGTAGTAGAAAACCTAACATGTTTAGAACTAGATAAAAATGGGGTACCCCTTTTGTAATCCTCCTGGTCCCTGGTAAATTTTTTAGTTTTTCTGGACTTGAGTTCAGTGTCAAGCTTCCATAAATCTGAAGCCACATTATTTAATGATTTTTTAAAAAATGGTTCCTCCTCATAAACCCTTAGTTTGCTGACCAATATATTAATTTCTTCCAATTCTTTGTCAATGGCCCTGTTATGAAACTTGAATAGCTCAACAACAAATGCCATAGTTGCTTCTTGTTGTATTTTATGCCATTGTTGATTAAGTTCATCATCCGCGTTGGTAATATGGGGAATGGTGCGTATACGCAGTCCCCTTGGAGTAATTCCTGCAGTCTGGTAAGCTTTAAATAATTTACTATGCCAGATATTAGATCTGAGCGATCTAAGATGCTTGTTTAAATTATCAAAAAGCATACTGCAATTGGATTCTGAACCAACCAAATCAGACCCCACAGTGTTCCCTTGCGGAGAGCCGAGTCCAAAGACCCCAAGGTCCTCTCTATCCGCAGCCAGCCCACGGATGAAGCTGGAAAAATCCATATTGTAACAACAAAAAGACAATAATTGTCAATAAGCTAAAAGAAAAGAGAGCAAGCTGACAATAATGGCCAAAATGCAACCACGTCAATCACTTAATAGATGAGTACCAATAGTGTATGGACAATAGCAGCATACAACGTCAATTGACAAAGCTGCGTCCAAATGACCAATTGTATAAATATGGAACACTGGGAAAATTCTGATTGGTTTATGGAAAAATTTTTATAATGTCAAAATAGTTTAAACGAAAGGCCGACAAGCCAAGGGAGTGAGAAGCTCAAAAATGTTTGAGTATATGTGATATCTATATTTGACACTGAACAGGCCCAAAAAATGTACTTAATATTAGCAAAATGTCATCAAATGATAACCTGTTTACACTTGGTTATGATCCATTAGAATCAAGGGACCAAGAGGAAACAAATGATGGGAATCTAACATGTTACAAAATAAAAGTAATAAATAAAAATTGAAGAGCAGTAAGACAGTCTGCTATAATATCCATACAGCAGAAACCTATTGGTTTAAAGCAATAACCTAGTATGAGGTGATCAAATAGGTGTATAAAAATATAAATCCCAAAACTTAGTTTACAACTCCCAAGAAGGATTCCACTAGAACCTATTTCAACATGAGTATATAGAAATGGTCAATGATTAATGGAGAAAAAAGTTTTTTATATATAATGGCCAGTCCTACAAGCAAACTTATGTCAATGGAACCCATGCAGAGTGGAATGTAACAGGGATGCTAGTACATATGCATAAGAAAAAATAGGTCTTTGTGAATTGCACTTGCTTAGGCAAAATGAACATTGAACATACACATATGTCAACAATACAATATTTGTTGATGATTTTAAGTTAGGACCACCAAACTAATACAGTTGGTAAAAGGAAACTATATCTGGTAGCCAAAGTTGTAAATAGCAATTGTTAAACCACTGGATTATATAGTTGACAAAAGTGATATCAAATAATCAAAGTCACAGTATATGTCCAAAAAGCATGTATCTAAATATTAAATATATACAAATGGTACAAAACTAGTTATCAGTAAAAATTATAACTAAGAATCATGTCTAGGTAATCATAAGCATGTTCATGAAAATAGTAGAAAAATATCCACTCAGATCGTGATAACGTATAAGCATTAGTAAACCCTGTCCATGTTTCCTACTAAAAATAGGAAAATACTAAACAGTAGTTCCATAGTAAAAAGTAAACATAATATATCAGCGCATTATGCATCCTTTTCTGTTTAATGTTACTGATGTGTTCGGAGATACGTATTCTGAGAGGTCTGGACGTTTGTCCAACATAAAATGAGCCACAGTTACAAGAGGCCAAGTAAATGATCCAATCACAAGAACAATTAGAGAGAAACTTCAGATCAAACACCTGGGGGCAATTACGACTAGAAAATTGTTTGGACTTATTTATATATTTGCAATTATTGCAATGTCCACATGGATAACAACCATGCATAATGCATAATGCATAATGCGCTCTATAAACACACACTAGCTCATCCAACATGTAAGTTCAACTTTATGTCATTGATATGATATTTGGAAATAGGGCAAACAAAACTGGATGGCATTCCATTTTAAATATAAAAGAGAAGAAATGGATTATTAGACTGGGAGGGTTGTTCCCCCCGGGACTTAATGAACATCTTTAGAACCTAGCCAATAGGATGACTGCTTATTGTATATATACAGCTTTTGTATGGCATGATTTTTTGTACACTGAAGAAGGCTGTGCTTTGCCAGCCGAAACCAGTTTGTAACTGTTGCAATATGCTGTGATTTTGTTTATCAATACAGATCTTCATTCTAGTCACTGTTTGCTGGCTCTCATTTTTTGGTTCCTGATCTAGTTTGTTTCTTGAGCCTTGCAATTGCCATCGTGCAGGAAGTTTGTTTTTCATGTTGCACTTCCCTTCCACATCCTGCTGGGGCCGGTGACTCTGGGACTGCTGCTTGTATTCCAGTGCAGCGTCTCTTCAATCCAGCTTTTTGTTTGGATTTTATCTAAATTTCTTCAAATTTTATATTTGCAGTAATTTGCTGGCTTGGTTCTTTATCGTTTTGCCATCTGTGAATTTTGTTGGGCTTACGGTACTTCAAAGTATGCATCCTGCGTGTTTGCCATGAACAAGCAATTTTTTGGGCCTGCCATTCTTCAAACTACATCTTCGTGCTGGATGCAGCTTCGGGATTAACTTTTGGACACTTTCAGGTCTGGGTGTTTCATTACAGATACTGTGGCTGGTTCTGTTATTTGGTTTTGGTTAAACCTTATTACTATTGGGTACGTAAGCTACTGGTGGGTTCGGATGTACGTATTCTAACATCTAAACACCAACGTATTATACAGTCGTTTTCTGTATATGTTTTTCACCCGTTTTTTTCGGGTTGGTTTTTGGACACTTCAAGAAGGCTAAAACAGTGGTACGTGCACTTGGTTGTGTGGAATTCAACATTTGGACATATTTACTGGTTGGTCCTGGCATGTATGTCTTTTTGGTTTTGATCTTTCGCATACAGTTTATGTTTTGGACTTGGGGACTTTATTCATACTACAGATTTTACTGAGAGGTTTGGATGTCCTATAGTTTTCTCCGCTTACTTCATTGGATGTGTGGATCTAGTTCGTCTTGGATTATTAACATTTGGACTGGTTCAGGGTCGGACCTTCGATCAACATTTTGATCACATGTGTGTTTATTAATACAAGTATTATTTCTGTTATAACACTCGCTTCTTATTGATAATGTTATGGGCTCATACAGTTGATATTATGTTTACTTTTTACTATGGAACTACTGTTTAGTATTTTCCTATTTTTAGTAGGAAACATGGACAGGGTTTACTAATGCTTATACGTTATCACGATCTGAGTGGATATTTTTCTACTATTTTCATGAACATGCTTATGATTACCTAGACATGAGTCTTAGTTATAATTTTTACTGATAACTAGTTTTGTACCATTTGTATATATTTAATATTTAGATACATGCTTTTTGGACATATACTGTGACTTTGATTATTTGATATCACTTTTGTCAACTATATAATCCAGTGGTTTAACAACTGCTATTTACAACTTTGGCTACCAGATATAGTTTCCTTTTACCAACTGTATTAGTTTGGTGGTCCTAACTTAAAATCATCAATAAATATTGTATTGTTGACATATGTGTATGTTCAATGTTCATTTTGCCTAAGCAAGTGCAATTCACAAAGACCTATTTTTTCTTATGCATATGCACTAGCATCCCTAAATTCCACTCTGCATGGGTTCCATTGACATAAGTTTGCTTGCCAAGGTATGTCATATATATATATATATATATATATATATATATATATATATATATATATATACAATTTGGATGGTAGGACTGGCCATTATATATAAAAAACTTTTTTCTCCATTAATCATTGACCATTTCTATATACTCATGTTGAAATAGGTTCTAGTGGAATCCTTCTTGGGAGTTGTAAACTAAGTTTTGGGATTTACATTTTTATACACCTATTTGATCACCTCATACTAGGTTATTGCTTTAAACCAATAGGTTTCTGCTGTATGGATATTATAGCAGACTGTCTTACTGCTCTTCAATTTTTATTTATTACTTTTATTTTGTAACATGTTAGATTTCCATCATTTGTTTCCTCTTGGTCCCTTGATTCTAATGGATCATAACCAAGTGTAAACAGGTTATCATTTGATGACATTTTGCTAATATTAAGTACATTTTTTGGGCCTGTTCAGTGTCAAATATAGATATCACATATACTCAAACATTTTTGAGCTTCTCACTCCCTTGGCTTGTTGGCCTTTTGTTTAAACTATTTTGACACTATAAAAATTTTTCCATAAACCAATCAGAATTTTCCCAGTGTTCCATATCTATACAATTGGTCATTTGGACGCAGCTTTGTCAATTGACGTTGTATGCTGCTATTGTCCATACACTATTGGTACTCATCTATTAAGTGATTGACGTGGTTGCATTTTGGCCATTATTGTCAGCTTGCTCTCCTTTCTTTTAGCTTATTGACAATTATTGTCTTTTTGTTGTTACAATATGGATTTTTCCAGCTTCATCCGTGGGCTGGCTGCGGATAGAGAGGACCTTGGGGTCTTTGGACTCGGCTCTCCTCAAGGGAACACTGTGGGGTCTGATTTGGTTGGTTCAGAATCCAATTGCAGTATGCTTTTTGATAATTTAAACAAGCATCTTAGATCGCTCAGATCTAATATCTGGCATAGTAAATTATTTAAAGCTTACCAGACTGCAGGAATTACTCCAAGGGGACTGCGTATACGCACCATTCCCCATGTTACCAATGCGGATGATGAACTTAATCAACAATGGCATAAAATACAACAAGAAGCAACTATGGCATTTGTTGTTGAGCTATTCAAGTTTCATAACAGGGCCATTGACAAAGAATTGGAAGAAATTAATATATTGGTCAGCAAACTAAGGGTTTATGAGGAGGAACCGTTTTTTAAAAAATCATTAAATAATGTGGCTTCAGATTTACGGAAGCTTGACACTGAACTCAAGTCCAGAAAAACTAAAAAATTTACCAGGGACCAGGAGGATTACAAAAGGGGTACCCCATTTTTATCTAGTTCTAAACATGTTAGGTTTTCTACTACTCCATTTAAACCCACCAGTAAGAAGAAACGACCAAGATCAATCTTAAGAAGGCATGATATGGAGACTACTTCCTCTTTTGAGGATACCCCATCATGCACTGATAATGAATCTACAGCAGTCTCAGAGTCACCTACTCCAAAAAGAACACCAGGGTTAACCTCTTTAGGCCTAAAACCAAGCGGGGCGGACGCAAACACCGCAGAAATAGACAACATTCAGGGTCTTCTGAAAATTGCTTTGGCGAAATGAATACATCATATCACAATGTTTTAAATCTGTCAGATTTTGAATTATCTCAGACACAGATTAGAATGTTAAATAAAGGTCTTACATTTATTCCAGGCTTTACTGTGTCCGAGGAATCATTTGCTCAGGATGTTGTTGACTTTTGTCGTCTTTTGAACCTAAAGTTGTTTTTTGGTGATTCTGACTCTACTTATGATCATGATAGATTTACATACCATAAATCTAATTTCTCACCACCAATGCATCAGATGGTATTGCAGTTTCAGAACAGCGTACTCAAGGATTTACACTTTTTGGGTTCAGATATTCCATTAAAACATAATAATTTATCTTTTGATGAAAAACAAGCTGTTCTGGAACTCCAAAATAATAGGGAAATTGTTATTATTTCAGCTGACAAAGGTGGTGCTGTGGTTGTCTTAAACTGGGTTGATTACGACAATGAGGCTATGCGACAACTTAATGATCAAAGATATTACTCGCATATGTCCATAGACCCAACCAACATGTTTAGCAAACAGATAGAGAGGTATTTACAACAAGCTAGGGAGGAGGCAATCATAACTAATGACATTATGAATCAACCTTTGGTTCATGATCCGATTAATCAATACATTTATTTTCTGCCTAAAATTCACAAAGATCTTTTTCATCCACCAGGCAGGCCTATTGTATCTGGTAGAGGATACATCACTGAACCCCTTTCATTATTTCTGACCAAACATCTAAAACCTTTGTTACCCAACATTCGATCTCGCCTGCAGGACACTACCAACTTCCTACAGATTGTTTCCGACACACAACTTGAGCCCAGTTGGTTACTATGTACTTTGGATGTAAGTGCCCTGTATACGAACATTCCACACCAAGATGGACTTAATGCATTAGCCTATTGGCTTGAAGTCTCAAACTTATATAGTCCAGACTTCAACACCTTCTTGGTTGGTTTAGCACAATATGTCCTCACAAGTAATGTGTTTTATTACAAGGAACAATTCTTTTGGCAAACCAAAGGGACAGCCATGGGGGCATCCTTTGCCCCTATATATGCTGATCTCTTCATGGCCTTTGTTGAGAATCATATTATATATGACAGGGACAGGAACATCTATTTGTCACAGATTGACATATGGAGATGCTATCTTGATGATGTTTGGTTGGTATGGAAGGGAGATGAAGGCTCCCTGATGGAATTTGTTACTTACTTAAACAACAATGCTTGGGGTCTGCACTTTACTGCTAGTTTTGATAGGGATACCATTACATTTTTGGATGTTTTAGTCGAGAGGGCCCCTGATCACACTCTATCCACAGAGATATATAGAAAGTTCCCAGAATATAATTCTATCCTACATGCCTCTAGTTACCATCCACCTCACATAGCACGCAACATCCCTAAGTCACAATTTATACGTGCTAAGCATATTTGCTCAGATGAGACTAGCTATTTGAAACACAAATCTGACATTACTACCAGGTTTAAGTCTCGTGGGTACAGAAGTTGTGACATATCTATGGCTAGCAACAAGGTCTGTTCTATGGATAGATTGGACTTGCTTACATATAAGACACATGCCACTAAGCCATTCCAACCTCTCAGATTCACGACTACATATGCTCATAATTCCAACCGCATCATTCATAGTGTACGGAGGCATTGGAACATTCTACAATGTGATTTGGACATCAATAGTATCATCCCTGATAGTTGCCTATTTTCTTATAGGAAAGGCAAGAACCTTAATTCTTTTTTCAATCATTACAAACACACGGACATCAATACACATGAATTGGTACAAACAACACTTTCTGGTGAACCACTACATGGTTGTTATCCATGTGGACATTGCAATAATTGCAAATATATAAATAAGTCCAAACAATTTTCTAGTTGTAATTGCCCCCAGGTGTTTGATCTGAAGTTTCTCTCTAATTGTTCTAGTGATTGGATCATTTACTTGGCCTCTTGTAACTGTGGCTCATTTTATGTTGGACAAACGTCCAGACCTCTCAGAATACGTATCTCCGAACACATCAGTAACATTAAACAGAAAAGGATGCATAATGCACTCTATAAACACACACTAGCTCATCCAACATGTAAGTTCAACTTTATTGTCATTGATATGATATTTGGAAATAGGGCAAACAAAACTGGATGGCATTCCATTTTAAATATAAAAGAAAAGAAATGGATTATTAGACTGGGAGGGTTGTTCCCCCCAGGACTTAATGAACATCTTTAGAACCTAGCCAATAGGATGACTGCTTATTGTATATATACAGCTTTTGTATGGCATGATTTTTTGTACACTGAAGAAGGCTGTGCTTTGCCAGCCGAAACCGGTTTGTAACTGTTGCAATATGCTGTGATTTTGTTTATCAATACAGATCTTCATATATTGTTACTCATATATTGTTAAATGCTGTTATTACTCTTGTATATTGTTAATTGCTGTTCTTAACTCTCTAAACAAATTCTTTATTATGTACATTGTTTTTGGAGCTTTTCTCCCTGGGCCTCCACTGAAAATGGGCTCATACCAGCTGAGTGGACTTTCCTGGTTAACAAAAGCAAATAAATACATTTGTAAATTCTAAATATATAGTTAAAGACTTTGTTTTCCTATTATTTCCTATACCTAATACACGTGTTTGTTTAGAGACATTTAATACAACTAAAATGTTAGAATTCAAGGAAACGAGATTATTATTCTGGCACCAGTTCTTAAATGGAAATAAATTGTATACTACTGATCTTCTTATTGCAAAGTACTCCTTAGAAAAGAATACTTGGTTGAATATCCAAAGCTGCAGTATATATGTAAGTGATAAAATTAAAATCTTTATGGATTATCAGGAAAAAAACATATTCCTAAAATCTTAGAGTTTTGTATAATATTAATAGTTACCTATATAAAAACAAATATTTTTATCAATAATATATAAGATCTTAAGAGTAGAATTTACAGCCATAAATTCATCTTTTTGGAGTTATTCATCAAAGATAAATGCGAGTGAGTTTTCTGTTAAATATAAAAAATAAATCCTAAAATCTGGTTGGAAAACTATATCTTCCCTTTGTTGGAAAAATCTATAGTTGGAAATTTCTTCATATAATATTTTTAACCCCTAACAAAATTGAATTACTTTATAAAACTGAAACAATTACGTGCTGGAGATGTAATAGCAACTCAGTCACAGATTGGATTCATATGATATTAGAATGCAAAATGGTTTTACCTTTCTGCAATTAATTTAAAGATTTCTCTTGAACTTTGGGGTCAGACATATGTATTATATCCAACTTTTATTCAGTGCTCCAATACCAGATTTTATTCCTAGTTCACAGGTGGATCTCCTTTGGTCCATCTTAACCATAGCAAGAATAGTGGTTACTAAAAATTGGAAATGTAAACTGCTTTACCTTTCACTGATTTTATCTTTTTAGCTAAGGGTGTGTCTAAGAAAGAACTGTCAACTTTAAAAATGAGGACATCTAATATTATATATCAAAGTAAATACTGGCAAAAACTAAATGATTTATTAGAAAAATATCAATGGCTTTGTTTACTATTCTAATTTTGTTGTGGACTTCTGTAAATAGTTTATTTCTTTCTTTTTTGTGATTATTTGAATCTGTAAAATTTTTATTTTTAAAAGTTAATAAAAATTATTTTGAAAAAAAAAACAAATACAATTATCAAACATCTTCCCTCTCTGTATAAGAAGTGGAGTTTTCAAAAGTTAAATAATGAAATTAAATAATGAAAAGCAAGATGTGACTGGGAACGTTACTGCCAATTAGTAAAAGAGCAGTATGATCCAATGTCATATAATCAGCTCTTGCTGAACTTTCAAGATGGCTGCACAGTGAGAAAAAGCTTAATTTCAGCTCTCCCTCAGTGTGAAAACAGAAACCCAAAAAACAGAGTCAGTGAATTTGCATTTTTGCTTAAATTCCAATTACTGGCTAGTAAGTGCACTGCCTTGATGCCAGCAAAGAGGAACCTGAAAGAAAATCAACCACAAAAATGTGAGAAGAAAACAGTGGCTGGAAAAAACACTGCAGTTATATAGCAAAAAGCAGTTTAAGCTCCAGTTTTGGTGCTAGACATGACTTACAGTTATCTAGAGGAAATAATAAATATGATGTGCTCAGAATTGATTAAAATAAGTAAAATACTGAAGGAGTATATCAACTCAAATAACAAAAAGCTGGAAAAATGGAAGACACTTTAAACAGATATTCAGATGATCTGATAGAACTGTAAAAATCAGAGGTTAAAATGAAGAAAAGGCTGGCTGAGTATCAGACTGCTCAAGAAGAGATATTTCAAAAATTGGTAGAATTAGAGGACAAAGCATGTAGGCCAAACCTGAAATGTTCTGCTGCACCAGAGAAACTGGACTGCATTCATTTTACGAAAGTACAAATAAACAGGTCTATGTTCATGTATCAAAAAAAATTACAGCAAAAGGCTACTAACCAAATGTTAAACAGCTGCAGTTTTACTTTCCAAAAAAGTTTAACAATGAAAAATAATTCATCGAATAGCTATAGTTGGCCAACATCACGAACATAACCATCCAAGGGTGACTCTGCTCTCCACACTCTAATGTTGGGGGACTGCACCCCCACACTCCCCCAACTATATATATGAACTCCAAGATCTTTCTTGTTTAGTTTTAAAAAATCTAGGGACTACAATGTAAAGAGTAAAGAAAGCCTCGATAAAAGCATGTTTAATATAATATGCTATAGTCTTGAGTTATTGAGGTAAGGGACAGGTTATAAAAGTACAGAGATTGTGATATAAGTACAATTGATATGCTTTTTCCTTACTTTTGCATAGGGAATAACTGGATTAAGGCCCTTGGCTTAATCTAACAAGTTTTAAATGGAAGCAAGTAAATGAAAGAATGCTGAATGTAATGAATATTTTTCTCTTAGCAAATAAATGTTCACTCTTGCAACATGAGAAGCTTGTAGCTGAAGGCAACCGTGTATCTGGTTATCATGTTTCTATGCATACAAGTTGATAAAAGAGCAATAAAAGCAGAATACTTTTTTCTTTCAAAGGCTAAAAGATAATGTTTTCTGAAAGCATGCAAGTTGTTTTCTGAGAGAAGATAAGAAGCTAAGACAAAAACAGACAGTACTTAGTGTAAGTAGAAGCACAGGCTGTTAGCATGGATAATCTTATTTATAGGTCAGTTAAAGCCTGTGAGTGTATCTGTCAGTCTGGGGCAACAGTTCCTGTTAGGGGGGTTAAACTTCATTATTTGAAGATATTCATAGTTTTCCATGTTTGTATTAAGTTAATAGATTATGGGAGTGTTCTGGGGGGGTGTTTTTTTTTTTTTTTTTTTTTTTTTGGTTGAGTGTTTTCATTAAAACAAAAAGACTTGTAAGATGTGACATAGGTTGAAATGGATATGGCAAGAAACAACTGTATAAAAGATCAACCTGCCATACATTAGTGTATGCATGTAACATAAACATTGAAACTATGTATTTAAAAAAAATCTGTAAATTTAGTACCACACATGAACTGATTCAACAATACCCATATTTATGTGGACATGATAAAATGAAGTACTTAGGAGAATGGGTTAAAAAGGATTCTGTTATGGTAGCTAAGGATATGTGGGAAGAGGCTAAACAAAAGATAATACAAACATTAAGAAACTGAAAGCTCTGTTTATGGATAGAGAAGCAGGGAAAATGTTTCTAATCCCTATAGTTTTATACACAGGTAAGGCATATTTTTATCAGCTACATGAAAAGTTGTAGATAGCAGTTAATAAAGAGTTGAATGATTTTATCTGTAAGAAGAAGAGGGCAAGAGTCAACTGAGATATGTTAATCCTTCCAATAGTAAAAGGTGGTTTGGGATTACCTGATTTGAACAGGTATTTCAGACCTACACAGTTAAGGCTCCTGTACATAGCATAGGCAGACAGCTATAATTCAAAGTGGAAAGGGATGATGATGATGAAACAGGGCAGATCTCAAGAAATGAGGAGAGACTGGGATTTTGGATGCAGATCCAGAAGGAGAATAATGATAACCATACAGAATATTATATTTTTAAAGTTGCAGAAAGTATTCTAAGAGCTAAGCCAACACTGGAATGGATAAAAGAGATTCTTCTGATAGGGATGACTGTAATTATGGTACAG